>NC_137818.1:55890233-55920233 GCF_963921795.1 Nannobrachium achirus
GCATCACATATGTACCTGTGTAGGAGGAGGGGGAAAATCTATCAGGGCATATCTGGTAATGCCCATATATGGGCTTGTTCTGACATCACATTGTTGTCTATCATGCAGGTAACTGGTCCGATATGCATCACTGACCAGATGGCTCGCCCATGTCGCCCTGAGGCATCTTACTACTATTTATTCATTATTATTATCTTGTGCTGTTTATTTTTAACTCTGTGACAAATCCCTTGACTGTTATCCATCGACGACTCTGTCTGTCTCAGTCTCTCTCCGCCCACTGGGTTGGAGGCCAGTCTAATTGCCAGAGATAGTGATATCATGCCAGTGACAGCCTCTGTCCAAGGATAATTGTAACCGCGGTGCCCATTTCAAACTTCATTACATTTCAAAGCAACATTTGTCAACGACTCGGCCAGAGGGAGTCGTCTAATGGACTCCCTGGGACGAGAGGAGCTCTGCACATTTGGTTTGGTTCCAAGTTGAAACGCTATCAATCTTCTATCCATCTCTTCTTCTGGAGATAGAGGGATCATGGAGGGGTGGTTTGAAGAATCGCAGCACGTCAAACAAGGCCTGGGTAATTTCATTAAGCTGCACTCTTAGGGGATTTAATGAGGACCCTTTGTACGGGCGTCCTTCACTGTGCCTGATGGGATTATGTCCCCTTAATGACTATTTACAGTTTTTCCACAATCCCTTTGATATTAATTTCAGAGCCTTGAGTACATTTTTCAAAACCTTGGATACAATGTATGTATGTATGTATGTATGTATGTATGTATGTATGTATGTATGTATGTATGCATGCATGCATGTATGTAACGTATGTGTAATAGGGTCTGGAGCTCCCGATAGCCTAGTGGTAGTTTGCCATATACGTTTCTATGTGGTTCAACTCCCAGGCCACAAAGACGATTTATTGCATGTCACTGCTCTCCTATCTCTCTCTACTCTCGTTGTATTATCATTAAAGGCAAAAAAGCCAGATATAAATACCTTAAAAAAACTAAAATAATTGATCCCATGTGGATCTGAGATTCACGTTGAGAACCAACGATCTAAAATGAAGGATATTGATGCATAATGCAAGAATTTGAACAGAGGACAGGCATGTGATACAAGTGCTGAGAAGAAATGTGAAGATGGGGTGAAAAACAGTTATTTAGCATTTCAAGTCTGTAATTTGCTTTTCATTGAAACCATTGAAACTGTAAATTCTAATACTCTTGTTATGATTATTGTTCAGCTGAATGTCATGTGTGATGCTGAGGATTATTGCTGCTGTAGAAGGAGATGGGGAGAATGATGTAGAATAACTTCACACTGAAGGATGATTGTATTTAGGTCTTGGCTCTATGAGGTTAGGCATTAAATAACCCAGTGGTGCTGCTGCAGTGTGCCACATTTAAAACTCAATCTACTCTCCATCCCCACATCCCTCTCTGCTTTATGGACACTAATAGATAAATGAACATCCACCACAAGACAATGTCCTCTGTTGCTTCAGAGCTTTGTTGCTTCAGTTGCTTCACTGGTGTGGTCTTATTTTTAATGGTAAATGGACTGCATTTATATAGCACTTTTCTCCAAAGCGCTTTACATTATAATGTCCTTCACATTCACCCATTCACACACCGATGGCAGAGGAAGCCATGCAAGGCGCCTACCTTCCTAACCTAGGATGACGGAACTAATAGTTGTACTGACTCTGACCTCTAAGGTCCTTCCAGGGAGGGTGCTCATGTGCGTCTGGCTTTGACACCCTTTCTAGTTTCTTTTCTTTTCGAGTTGTTTTTTTCACACAGATTCTTTGACACTGCACTATTAGGTTGTGTTAGCAGTTTTTGAGTATTTTGCTTGTGTTTGACATGATAGTGAGATACTTGTTGCACTAACTAACATTGACTGCTATGGTCACTTTGTTTTGGACACTGTACTTTTTTGATGCAAAAGACTAGTCATTGCTAGTTGCACTAACTAGCATTGACTGCTATGGTCACTTTGATTTGGACACTGTACTATTTTGATAGTTGTGCTTAAGGACACTTTATGTATATATATTTATATATTATTCGTTCACTCTCTTGATGTACCTTGCTCTTTACTGTACTCTGTTCTTGTTTCTTTTATTTCTTTTCTTCTTACTTCTCTGTAACTTTGTAAATAACCTTATACTGCTGTGCTGCCTCTGGGCAACAGATTTTCCCCCTTGGGATAATAAAGGTATCTATCTATCATTCTATCTGATCATTGGGAGCAGCTAGGGGTACAGTGTCTTGCTCAAGGACACTTCGACACTTAGCCAGGATTAGCCGAGAATCGAACCAGGAACCCCAATGACACCACTTGTAGATTCATTATTTAACCATCATCCCTCCATCCATCCACATGTGACTACCTGGCTTGGAGCCTTCGTCCACAGAACCGTTGTAAACCTGGTTCTTGAACTCAGGTCTGTTGTCGTTCATGTCAATGACATAGATGTAGAGGTCTATGGGGTTCTCCACCTGGTTCCCGTTCATGTCCACAGCATGGGCTCGTAGCTGGACACACACGCACACACACACACACACACACACACACACACACACACACACACACACACACACACACACACACACACACACACACACACACACACACACACACACACACACACACACACACACACACAGAGAGAGAGAGAAGGTTACATTATACTATCATATCAGATACTGTACAACTGCAGCACATGCTTACTCAGAGAACAAAAATAAACATGAAAACTCTATAGCTGAAGTGAAGAAGTGGTAAGAAAATACAGTATGTTCCTGTAATTGCTACTCTATATCATAAACTTTATGTGGAAGATATTTACAACCACATGATGATGATACATAGGCTACTAGACGAGAAAGTTTTGTCTGAAATTAAACAGATTTTGTTTTTGAAGATACTTCATAGAGATATTGACAAATACCTGTCTGGGGATAGCATGGCAACAATGGTGATCAAAAAGTAAATCAAAGAACAAGATTCCTGGGCAGAATCTCCACTTTTTTCAACAAAAGTGCCCTCAGGACTCTTGCTGGGGCCCTCATTCAGTCCCACTTTAACTACGCTTGCACCTCATGGTACGCAAACGTCAAAAAGCCACTAAAGACTAAGCTCCAAACCTCCCAAAACAAACTGATTGACCCACATTTCTGCCAAACTTTTTCTTAGCATTCTGTAGATATTTTGTCGTTATAAAGCTGGGTGTTTGTTCCTGCATCACAGTTTGGACTTTTGATCCAAAATGCTTGTACGGTTTGTTTGAAAGAGAATCCTAAAATCTTTCAAACTCCTTCTGACTTCACAAGCACAGTCAGTCTGTCCATCAGAAATTCTGCTCTGCTCTGCTCTGCCCAGATCAATAGGATCGCCAACAAAGTTTCACACAAAGTTTGGACACGAAATTGATGCTGAGGCCAATGTAAGATGGAGAACACGTCCAGAATAATGAAATCTGAAAGAGTTTTCTTTTTTCTTAAAGAGGAAATTATGTCAATATGAAAATATGAATATTGACAATGAAATATGAAATATTAATTTGTATATGTCTATAAAATGCGTCCAAGCAATAGATAGTTTAACAGATTTTTCTTTTATACAACGGTATTTTATTTGAGGTTTGGCACTATTGTAATAAATCAGTTCAAAACCTGCACAAGCTTAGTGAATGAGGCCCATTGTGTGATATATACCTGTCAGCTGAGCTAACAGAGCTGTTTAGTTTACATCATATTGAGGATGGGAGACAGAAACCGGTGAGGCAAGCAAGTGAAAACATATTTTGGAAGGATGAACAGGTAAGAATTGGGGGATGACAAGAGAAGACTTTGTACATTTATTTATGTATTATTTATTATTTTATTTTAGACAAGGAGAGAGTAGTTAAGGGAGCTCTTAGTGTCTCATGAGAGGACCACAACCTGGGCCCCGCCTCCACCATGACAGCCTGATAACTGAAATAGCCTCCAGCCAACAATGATGTTTCGTGGTGGAAGAAATAGAATAAGGAGCATTTTTTCGCTCGCCTTCCTCTCCTCAGACAGGTTGAAGTTACTCTCAATCGCTGCCTCTCTGCCTGTTATCCTGTGCTATCCTCTTCTCCACTTCTTCACGTCCATGGCACTGAAATAGCATCTTAGGTCTCTCTGAGGTTAATTTGACTTTACTTTTCTCCCTGTGCATTGTCTGATCTTGTCCTTCACCCGATATCCCAGCCATCTTATCACGCCATACTACAACGGTGAAAGAGCCAGGCCCATATCTCTACCCAGACAAACACACGCAAGCACACACGCACGCATACACATACGTACGTACGTACGTACGCACACATACTGTACTGTACATCATCCCCCGCTCTCCATTCCTAATTCAATAATGTCAAGAGTCAGAGATTACCACCCTGTTTAAAGAAGGCAGAAAGTAATTGTGGGTCCACATTAAAGTTATTATCTAGAAAGTCAGGGGGAGAAAACAGAGCGTGCCATGCAGGCAGAACTCAGCTTCTGGCTCAGCAGCAGCATCCTGATGGAGATAAGGGCAGACCCAGGAACACTGAGAGGCTCCGAGCTTTCCTCTCAGAGGAATGTGTGTTGCTGCACGGCTGCTTTTGAATTTACTTTAGAAATGCTTATTCTTTAAGAAATGAGGGAGAACTGGACCATAACTTTGTTCTGCCCTTGACTGAAGTATGAGGTAAACAAAACAAAGTGAAGTCAAACTTCCAGAAGTTTTCCTGGAAGACTTTTCTATTTTGCGTTCAACTCTTTCAGGTCAGTCACTGCTGACCATTAGTCAAAGCATAACATTTTTTTCTTGCCATTGGATTCCATTCATTTCAGTAAGCTATAATATTGAAAAAAAATCAGATACTTGGAACTTGCTTATCCAAAAGACTTTCACCAACTTAACCACTTTTTTTATATTTTTATATACATATTTCTTAGAGATATCAGGGTAATCTCAACTAGATTAAAGTCACCACTGTATAGTCTTCTTTTTATCAAAAACATTATAAATGGAACATATTATCCAGTCACTGCCCAGTTACCCACTGCCTATTGTTGAACATCCGTCCGCACATAGCAGTTGTCCGGTGTGTAGGGGACCATGGTGAAGTTGGTTTCAGCACCCAGTTGGATAATATGCAACTGCGTGAATATCCTATGTTAAACTAACTTCTCCATGGTGGGAAGGGGCCAATGCTGCGTTATTTGGAATCGTACAAGAGTTCTGGGCAAACCACGCCCATGGAAGCGTCTGATTAGCTGAAGTGTCTGATTAGCTGAAGATTATTATTGCATTTGAATGCATTAAGTGCAGATTTATTAGTAAGTCTTACAAAAAACAGTCCCTGGGGAAAATATTGATCTACGCTCAATTGAATAATCCATGACTTCTTAATAGGAATGGAATTATCAGCAGGAGAAGCTGATCATTTCAAGGGGCGTCGATCACCTGAAAGTTTGAATTAAAATAATCATTATTCTAAAATCTACTGTAGCAAACGGTGACATGCTTTGCAAACTGTTTTAGACAATAATACAGCCGGTCAATGGGCTGAAAATACCATACCAGAGGTATGGATCTTTAACTGCTTGGGTTCTTATATTTGAGGATCAGGTTTGTTCTGCTTACAGGGTCTATAGTGGCAATTCAACAGAAGATCTCTGTCGCACAACAGCATCGCTTCACCAAGTACAGATCTTCAAGCTAACAAAGGGTTGCAGTGAGTCGTGTTGTTAGCTTGAAGATCTGTTCTAGCTGACATTGTTCTTGTTGACATGTGTATCCTTATCTGTCCGTTCAATAGCTCCCCACTCCCTGTAATAGATGGACACTATTCTTCTGCAGCCAACATGGGGTTTAACTTAAATCGCCGTCAGCACGCCTGGACCTTTCTTAACAAATCATGTCATCGATCGGGAGCTCCTCTCCTGGGTATAAATCTGCTCAGCTCCTGCAGTAACACTGAGCCTGCCAGTCGGCACCGTGGGACTGAAAGTTCAACTAGGTTCACATATGAGAGAAACAAACACACTCAGAGAAAGAACAGAAAGAAAGGAAAAGGAATACAAGCAGACAAACTCATACATGCACATGCGCGTGTTTGTGTGTGGATACATAGACACATCCATAGCTCCACAGGAGAGAATGAGATAAAATAGACACAGTAAAATGGATTGGTAATGTATCTGTGAGGATGTAAAAATATACCCACAATGGTTCCGTTAAATTTTAAAGAACACTTTAAGATTTAGCTGTATAAAGGCATATGACAAACACATGCTGTCTTTTCCTGATTATGATAGACTACTTTGGGAGATAAGATTGGGAGACATCGGGTATTAAATATAGTTGCTCACAGACTGCATTCAGCTGCCTGAGAGAAAATAAATCTACATTAAATTCTAAGATACTGGGTGAATACATAACCTCACAAAAAAAAAAAAAAAAAACTCTGTAATGAATGCAGTTCTTTGTTTAACACACTCCTGTAGTGGGTGTGGTTCCACAAGTTACATTTGCAATGTTGACAAATGTTACAAAATGACGTCATTCGCAACTTCCGAAAAGCATTACCCCGAATTAGAGTTCGGAAAGCTACACGTCGGAAAGTCAGAACTTTCCAACAAAAGGTTTGGCTGTCGGAGACAGTATGGAAAGCCCTTTAGAGCGACAGAGTGAGGCAGAAAGTCACACAGACATACTGTAACTCACATGGTAGGATGAGCACAGCTCTCGATCCAGAGGTTTGGTGACAAACATCTTGCCAGCCAGAGGGTCGATGCTGAACACCTCATTGGGTGGCTGGTCTGCTCCCACCCCCGTGATGCTGTAACGGATCGAGATGTCCCTGTCCTGGTCTGAACGGATCTGAGAGAGAGAGAGAGAGAGAGAGAGAGAGAGAGAGAGAGAGAGAGAGAGAGAGAGAGAGAGAGAGATTATAATGTTTAGACAAAAATGTTGTAAAACAAAGTTCTTCAAAGTGCTTTACAGTTTTGTTACATTGTAAATTGTAAACGTGTCCACGTTGAAGCTCATTCTGAAAGATAAAGGTCTACAGTAGTGTATTAAGCAGAGTGCCAGGCCTGTGACGTACGTACGTTGATGTGTTGCATACATCTTTAAAATACTAATCACTGTGCAAGCCTTCCATCTCCTTCCATTAGCAACATACTGTAGCAGCCAATGAAACTTTGACACAGTATCAGCCAGCCAGAGCCACGAGTACAGTGGACCTAAACAGTCTGACACTGTCCAAAGCTGTCTCCATCTTCCTCTCATGGAACCAATTTAGCCACACTTTTGACAAAACCAGGAAATCTGCCCTGCCGAGGAGATAGCTTGAGCAAACTAACAAGGACAAGGGAAGGACATACGATATTAGACAGGTGTCATCTTGGCTGCTCCAAGCAGTGGAATAAAAAAACTGTCATTAACGCCAACACTGCCATCAACACCTTCCTCATCTTTGTCTTCTTATTCATCAACATCATCATCACTCCCCTCCATCCAGATCTGTGTTGATATAGAGTACATAGGAGACTTCTCCAGCGCTAACAACACAGTGTAATAATAAACACCACCAAGGAGGTGTGGTGTTAAACACAAGTAGTCAGATACCATGTAGGAATGCAGGAAGCACTGCCATCACACCATGCATTTGATGTATTGATGTTGATGTATTGCCTTGTTTATTGTAAATTGCTCTGGATTAAGAGCGTCTGCTAAATGTCTAAATTGTAATTATAAATCGTACCATGCCCATGCTAGTATGAGTGTGTTTTCTTCAGGGAACACATGAATGTAATGCATTTAATCAACCCCACATCCACCTAATATCTAAGAATATTGTGACAGACAGGATGTCATTAATTAGTGACATAACTGTCATTCCACTAACGTCAGTGGAGGAGCAGGATCTGTCATCATCAATAGCACTGGGATGATGCAGACATAGACAGACTCTCAACTGTACAGCACTTTGGCTTTTAATGAACAGAAGGACGATCTACTCTTTCACTCTTGTGTCATGCACGCACGCACGCACGCACGCACGCACGCACGCACGCACGCACGCACGCACGCACGCACGCACGCACGCACGCACGCACGCACGCACGCACACACACACACACACACACACACACACACACACACACACACACACACACACACACACACACACACACACACACACACACACACACACACACACACACACACACACAGCACTTCAATTGCTAATAAATGATAAAGGAATTCATTTTCAAGAGCCCTGATAATCAAAAGCACTCTTCGTCTTCCGCTTCTCCCTCTCTTGCTCTGATACACTTTCTACTGAGAGAGAGAGAGAGAGAGAGAGAGAGAGAGAGAGAGAGAGAGAGAGAGAGAGAGAGAAAGAAAGAGAGAGAGAGAGAGAGAGACAGAAACAGAGAGCTACAGTAGCTAGTTGGAAAGAATGAGATGAGATGTGTGGGGAGAGGGGGGAGCAGTTGCGGGAGAGAGATAAATGGAGAGGAGAGCCAGCTAGCTAGAGAGAGAGAGAGAGAGAGAGAGAGAGAGAGAGAGAGAGAGAGAGAGAGAGAGAGAGAGAGAGAGAGAGAGAGAGACTGTATGTACTGTATGTGTGTGTGTGTGTGTGTGTGTGTGTGGGGGGGGGGGCAGGAAGAGCGAGAGAGAGAGAGAGAGAGAAGAGAGAGAGAGAGAGAGAGAGAGAGAGAGAGAGAGAGAGAGAGAGAGAGAGATATCACTCTGCAGTCTGCATCAGAAACCAGACACAGGCTAAATGACCTATTTGTCGAAGGATCAAAGCAATTCTCTTCATTACTGACAGCTTGTCTCGTCTTAAGGAGATCTTATCAGTGAGCTTAGCGCCACTCTGCCTGGCAAAACTGATTCAAATGGAAAATGATCATGATACTGGTTCTCCAGGGAAAACAGGGCAGAGGAGATGAAGAGAATGGATGAGAACACACTGCTACCACCACTGTAGAGAGAATGGATGGGGCTGAGGATCTGACCTGTTAATATGCTATTACAGTGTCCTCAACTAACAGTACATGACACTATAATAAACAAAACGACTACTATTCATAATAAAGGAGAATAATAATAAGAAGTGTTTCATAACTTTTTTGGGGATTTTTGTTCTATTCTGCTCTATCTTTAATAATATAGAAGCCTGTACGTTCAAATGGGACTGAATTTATTTCCTCCATCGGTGCATAATAGCACACGTTGAGTGCATGTTCAGTGTTTGTGCCGGTTGGGCACATACTTGTGTGTTGTGGAGTATGTTTCAATAACCCTAAGATGGGTAACAACGGCAAAATAGTATGCCAACTTACGGCAAAACTTTAGTAATTTGTGGCGCCCCGTATGTGTATAAGTCAATAATCAAAGCTCTTTTTGAATTAGAATTAACATTTAAATGGTACTGCACAGATGGTGAGTACTGTAGATGCCGTCATTACTGTGAGAAGGGGTGACAGCATCACACTCTAGCAATGCGCAAATTGACATATTCTGTATAATCATTAGCGTCTTTGGATGGAAAGCCAACTAATTGGCATCCACCAGCAGAGCTGAGCTAGTTCCACAGCATGGTCTTGGCTAGATCTATCTATGTGAGTTAACCTTGGCTGACTATGCTATTTAACCTTGCTTAAACTTTGCTCTGGCCTTGATTAGACTAGACTACTACGCATATGTTAGCATTGGCAAATCTCTATATGGGTCAGTGTGTTGGATGGCTCAGTGCTGGTGACTAACGGTACGGTACATGCTGAACAGCCTTAGCTGATTCTGAAGTGGGTGTTTGGAGCTCTGGTAATGGCTGACCTCCCCTGTTTTGTGTGCTATTGAAACATAAAATAACATGTGACTGTTGTATTTATTAGCTTCAACATGCAAACCTTTTGTTTCTCCCACATGGGGCTACAGCACTTGTGGAGGCAGATTTAAGAGAGAAGAACCGCTTGTGGTACAGTATGCACTAACCCAGGGGTCTTCAACAGGGGGTCTGGGACCCCTAGGGGGTCCTCAGAGTTACTACAGGGGGTCCACCAAATCTTTGAATTATGGGAACTTTTTTCTTCTTTTTTATATCAAACACTTGAACCCAAGTGTCCATATTCTGAGAACTTTAACCAAAAATAGCAGATCTAAAAGCTCACAACGAAAAGACGTGTTTGTTTGCCGTTCTTCCGACTGGCTGAGAGATGTTTTGCTACGCTGATTGGTTAGAGGAGTCTGTCTGTCAAGGCAAGTACTCCCGCCCACTTTTCAAGCTGTCAATAGGCAGCTCGCCCCTTTTTTTACTGAATGGGGTCCCAGATTGGGTTTTAGCCAGTGCCTTGGTTGTCATTCATCCCCCCATGTCTGAAACTGCAGGTCTTCCTCCTGACAACTGGGGGTCGTGACCCCAGCTAAACCATCTCCCACTGAGCCGGCACTGTCAAACATGACAAACACTAACAGTGCACTTCTGTTCCTTAAAGGAAACCAAAGCCAAATCTAAAACACAGCCAGGATTGATGTCAGATGTTCCAGATCGTGACGCATTTTAGCATTGGATACAATTTCAGGTAATGCCTCAATGTTCTCAGTCCGGTAATAGAAAACAGCATGGCATTTTGAGAGTGGACCTACAGTGTAAGATGTGGCATGGCAACAGTCACATGAAATCACAAGAACACAGATCACACAGACGAACCACTTACAGTAGTGTTCTATTTAGCAATACACAAAATGTCAAACACATGGAATAAAAAATAGACTCCACTTGATATACAGCTTTGTAGTGACTACAGTGGAAAAAACTAAAACAAAAAAACAAATGGAGGCCGTGCTAGAAAATAACAATATAAAATATACTGTACAAAGCATGCCCCCATTAGTTTCATGTTTTGAACAACAATGACATGTATAGGATTCTGAAGTTACTTTAGGAAAATAAAACTTTGGTACAGATGAACTGTGCAAGGCACAGGCAGACGACAGATAAGACACAGACAGACAGAATATTGAGGGAAAAGTAATGATACTGTACGAATGAAAGTGAAATCGCTGCTGGAATGCAGTTCCTTTCATGATAATTTCAGAAAAAGCGTTGAAGGCATGCAGTACAAGTACACGCACCCATACCATAACACACACACACACACACGCACACACGCACGCACGCACGCACGCACGCACGCACGCACGCACGCACGCACGCACGCACGCACGCACGCACGCACGCACGCGCGCGCACAAATACCAAAACACAAACACACGCACAAATAACACACAGAAGCCTGTCATAACTGTACCAATTAGGCTGTGTGGTGCTGCTGGTTCAGGGAGTGACTGTAGCTGCAGTAACAACTAAGCCCAGACACTGCCTCTTGCAGCAGACAGCAAAGTCACAGCAAACACCTAAACATCTGAAAGCTATAGAAATAGCTGGGCCCACCACAGCTTGAGAGCCCTAAACAAAGGGAGTGAGGTATTCTAAACAAACAAGCAGAGAGAGATGTTCCTTTTTTAACACTATGGTGAGGCTGTACGGGCAAGCAGAGACACTGTACAGAGGTACTGGCCAACAGGTCACAACCTGAGCTGGTTAGCTCTGAACAGAAAGAGCATCGACGAGAGGCAGATGAGGAGGAGGCTGCGGTCTGATAGATCTTATATTTTTATGCCTGTTATCTCTTATATCTGACACCACACAATAAAACCTGATGTCACCCATGTGTCACTGTAAAATACTGTAGACAAGCACACACAAAGGTAAAGAGGAAAGCATTTTGCATTAAAAGCTTTCTTCCACACTCTTTAAAGTTGCAAACTTTGATCTGCTATGATTGCTAAATGCTGCTTCCCTTCAAAACAGAGGACTGGATTGATGTTGAATGCTTTGGTCTCGAACTATCAGTTTAAACGAAGTCTACTTACGAGGAAGCCACTCAATTCCGTTTATTTCTGTATGGTATTGAGATGAACTTGCAGAGACTTGAAACATGCTTCAAATACCATAACCCTACTCCCTGAGACAGGTAATCCAGGGTGTTCAAGTGGCAGAGGGCTGAATTCTGTTCGGGAAGGAAAGCCGAGTGGGGACGGTGATCTTTGTCCCTGGGCTAGTGACTCATACACAGTGTTGCCGTAGTCTTGGGTCGCGCGCCCCCGACGACCCATATATTTTCTGAGTTCACTCCTCGACAACTGTTTTAACAAAGAAACAAGCCTATATGCATATCAATAGACCTGAATAGTAGGTGTTGAGCGACGTTGGCGACCCTCCAAACATTGAATCACCATTGCACCACTTCTTATACAGACTATTATTACTAGTTTTTGTATCTATGCTTGTCTGTCTGTCTGTCTGTCTGTCAGTCAGTCTCCCACTTTCATTAGTGGATTGTTTGAATCCTGAACTATGAGTGATGAGAGAGAGAGAGAGAGAGAGAGAGAGAGAGAGAGAGAGAGAGAGAGAGAGAGAGAGAGAGAGAGAGAGAGAAGCAGTGGGGCAAATATGCTACTTCTCATTTACCCCCTCCTCCTGCATGTGCCTTTACATGATGTCCAGCTTCCATACCCCTCTCTCTCTCTCCTCCTGTGTTCCCTCCCTTCTTGTGCTAACATTCAAGACATGGAACTCTGCAGCCAGGGGGAGAAATGCAGACTAGAGAGAAAATATGAGTAAAAAGCAAAGTGGCTTTAAATTGACTGCCTCAGCAGAAGTGTAATGGGATGTGAGCCCTGCTGTCTAGAAACAGGAAGCCAGGCGACCAATGGGACAGCGGCCAGGGCTCGTCGGGGACTCTGATTGGACACTAACCTGGCTTGAGAAATGTTTTTTTGCAAAGTGGTGTGAGCAGAGGGGACGGAATCATCTATCCTGACCGCACATTGTGGCCTTGGCTGGATCGAACGCTGCTCACCTCAATCTGTCTTGCGTCGCCCCCATCGGTCTAGTCTTACCAGCATCCTGTTGCATCATCCTGTGGTTTTCTGTGAACACAGCTGGAGAGGCGGTTTGGAGAGAGTAGTGTACTGTAGTGTAGACTACAGCGCCCCCTTCAGCCTAGTGGGAACAACACCTCAGGAGGTGTCAGTTAACCACATGTGTATGGATGGACCCAGACGTGGCCTACATCCTTTGAGGGGCAATTTGCGCTTGATGTTGACTGGGTGAGAGCCCGGCAAAATGGTTCCTCTTCCTGCCAAGTGTGCTCATGCCAAAGACTGGCAAGCTGGAGGGTGGCTGGACCTTGCCCTGCACGCCACACACACACACACACACACACACACACACACACACACACACACACACACACACACACACACACACACACACACACACACACACACACACACACACACACACACACACACACACACACACACACACAGTCTGACTGCAGGATCGAATGTGTGTCAGAATGTTTCTCAGGATGTTCTGGCTGCTGCTAAACCAGCAAGGGATTTCGTTTGGCAAACTCCACCTCAGCCTGAGTCCAGCTGTCATCTTGACAAAATGAACATCAGAAGAGTGATGTGTGTGTGTGTATGCATGTGCATGATGTGCATCAGTGCTTTTGTCTTTTTATGCATGTGTACACAGTATGTTGCGTGATATGATTCTAATAGGTGAGCATGTTGAATTTGAAGAACAAAATACAGTACAGATGGCAGCTGTTCACTTTGCTTACAGCGCAACCCCCCAAAGCTCCCCCCCCCCCACACCACTCCTTTCTTGACAGATATGGATCAGAACACAGCAGAACCTGGATCAGAGCCAGCTTCATGGGGCCATGTGTCCACTAATCTCTTTCAAGTGCCGGGGAGGTTATGGGGGGAAAAAAGGTTATTGACAACCTGGACATGCACCAACAGCCCCACTGGCTTAACACTAAGTCCTGTGCAGAACCCAGTGACATTGAAGGCTGAACCAACCTCAAGGAGTAACATTCTATAATGAAGCACTTTGCATATGGCCTCAAATGCACCGCTGACCGCTATTTCCCCCCTGAGTGCTGTTCAGCCAGACCCAGGGAAGGGAGTTATACACACCAACTCTGCTTTTATGAGCAATGTGGGACATTTAAGCCTTTACAAGATGTTAGGAGCAAATGTTCTTTTCTCCAGAAAATGTTGAGCAAATGGCGCCGTGTAAAGAAGGAGTGGGGAGTACGGGCTAGGGAATGCTCAATGAGCGAGCAGCAATAAAGGAGCCTACAAAGTTAAAATACATAGTATAAAAACACCTGCAACTTTTAATCTGCTCCTAAACTGTTTATCTTTGGAGCCGTTTTCATCTCAAGATGCTGTAAAGCATTTCATTACTCAATGAGAAATTTCATTACGTGATTACACTGTGATGTTTACTTGAACTGCATATTTCAGGTATCCCACCCCTCTCCATGTCTCTCACACATGCACATGCACACGCACACACCCACACCCACACCCACACCCACACACTCCTCTAACTCTGTTTCTATTCGCGTAAATATGAGTGTGCATGTGTGTGCACTCATACAGTATATGGGTGGAGGTTAGCAGCAGCATGCAAAAATGCTGTCATCCAAAGGGAGATATGAAGAGATTCTGACAGAGGTCTTTCGTTGTGAATGGCAAACTAAATAGGATCAGATTATTCTGCTACAGGCCACAATTTAGATGTGTCTCGTATTTTACCTTAAGGAAAGAAAGAGGCAAAGACGGCAAAATGGAAAAAAAATACAAGCACATTAAGTGAGATTGGAATTTTACATCAGATGTGCATCCAGAGGAGGTGCGATTCAATTCCATCTCACGCCCAAGGACTTTTTCCCAAGCAATTACTCGTTCCTTCCATTTCCACTGCATGTTGTTTCTTTGTGATGAATCCGGGTTTCTTTGGTTAGGCCCCTGCCACTGGCAGACATGCAATCATTATGGAGGAGACACAGATTTCAAGCTCTATACCTGATGTGATGCCTCGCCTGCCTGTCTGTCTCTCTTTTCGACTCTGTGCCTGCCTGATTCTTCCTGTGCTGATCTGCCTGCCTGCCTGCATGTCTTCATCTCTGACATCATCCGTCAAGCGTCCTTCCCTTCTGTCAGAAGGACTTCATCTCACAACACCAGGAAACAACTCATTGTCCCTCTTCAACACCGGTCCCCACCTCCCAGAGTCCCTTGCCGAATATCCTTTGGCCAATTTCACCACACATTATTTTTTAATGTCTTTGCGGATTTCCTTTTCTCCTTCATCCTTCTGATCCAAAGGGTTGCCCCGACCACCCTCCAGGGGTCTAGACAGAGGCTGTTAGTAAAGCTCTTGTTTATCTCCCTCATAAAGTCCCTCTCATCTCCTATTAAAGAGCCTGGGACTGCTGCTGCCCTTGACCCAGACGTAACTCTTGTGTCTTTTTGGTAAGATGATCCAGTTTAATTTAATGCCGATCCAAACCCAGGGGAGGCTGCAGAGGAGTGTCATCATATAAGATTTGGGGATTGTAATAAAGTCATATCTCTGGGCCATAGTGTGTAGCAGGGGTCTAAAGGAGGAAGCATAGACACATTAATCTGATCTTTTTGCAGGTTTCACTAACCTGTCAAAGTAAATATGAGGTGAGCAGCCTTTGCCATCACAGAGGTTCCATTGTGATGTACAGCAATTCATCTGCATGCCTCATTTCAAAAGTAGGGCAAAAGTAGAACTCATGCAGGCAGCACCTTCAATGAGCTAACAGCATACAATAACTATTATCTTCATCTTACTAGCTATTCTTTCTTAATTAGGCGGGTAAGACTTTCTATTAAGTCATTTTATTACACGGCTTGGTTGAATGCTTGATTCTGATTAGTCAATCGCTGAAATCAGCGGTGTTTTATTTCTTGATAACGACCACTCCGCTCTGTAACAGACCGATGCCTAATCAAAGGCTCAGAGTAGAGGTCTGCGCGGGACTGATTTTTTGATCCCGCTCCCGCCCGCTCCCGCATCATTTCTGACCACTCCCGCCCGCCGCCGCAATGATTTTATTTTTGACCGCCCGCAGACAATTCCTCTCCGCCGCTCCCACCCGCGACAAACAAATTATGTGAATTTTGACCCGCGGACTCCCGCGGCGCACATTACCGCAGAACGTCCAACAGCCTCCCTCCCAAGAAGGCACATTGAAATGAGATCCAAAACCATTACCAAACAAAAAAGTGTGCCGTGTGCGGTGAGAACAAGAAAGAGAGAGAGAGAGAGAGGGAGAGGGCGAGCGACCGAGGGAGCCACGGCACGGAGTGAGAGAGCAAGAGGCGAGAGAGAGAGAGAGAGAGAACTTGGCGGAGAGAAAGAGAGACGCAGTCCACGTACTGTATCAATGTGGGTGCGTTGTCCTCACTCAGCAGGGAGAATTGCGTTCTCTATTCACATCTTGACTTGCTAAAGAAGGCATGTTGACGTTTGTATAATCCATTGAGATCCAAAACCAACAGGACTAGTGAAGGCCTACGTGCGCGAGAGAGGAGCATTTGTGAGGTTGTTAACAGAGGTAAAGTGTTTATATTGCGATTGGACATAGGCGATGGGACTATATTATAATAAATAGTTGTTATTTAGGCTAAATAGTGAGCGACAATGCCGCCGCAAATATCTGCCCACCGGTTAGCCGTTAACAGACGAGAGAGGGAGGGAGGGGGGTTTAGAGCGAGAGTAAGAGAAAGAGAAATTCCACGTGCTGTAGGTCCATGCGTTCTCCTCAGGCGCTCAGCAGGGGAAGTTACATATTCACATCTTGCTAAAGTATAGATAAAAGCTTATTGCGGGAGAGTGCGGGATTTTGCGGCGCCGCCGAGTTTATTTTGACCGCCCGTCCCCTCCCGCAGGGATTAAACTACCGCTCGCGCAGCAATATATGGTGACGGGTCCTGCAGGTCCCGCGGGAGTGCGCTCCCGATGCAGGGCTCTAGCTCAGAGCACCTGCTGCACTGCGTGAATTTTATGCCGTATCCAACATTTCAGCCACGTAAAGAAACACACAGTGTCATTTAACTAAACGTTGCTTTCAAGAACGTTTTTGAAAACATTTGAAGCGAGAAATAGACGATGCAGTAACAAAATACAGATTATATTTGATAAACAACTCCTTGTTTACCGAGGCAACGCTGCGCTCAGCAAACGCCCAACGCAACACTTGTGGAATAGTTTCACTACTGTATGCAAGGAAATACTAAATTGGTGTTATCAGAAATTACTTTTGGGTCAATTTATGTATTTATTAAGTAGCCGAGTAATAAGCAGGATAATGTCTGGGTCAGCGGTCATTATGCAGGGCTAAAGGTGGTTGCACACTGCTGCGTTTTCCGTTGCGAAATGCGTTTTTCAGGGCAAGGAGAGAGAGAGAGATAGAGAGACAAGGGACCGAGTGGTCCGCGAAACCGGCGGCAGTGTGAAAACGTGACTGACATAACGTGAGGTTGATTTTTTTATTTGCGTGCTCCGAAATTCACTCCGATATTCGGCCCAAAAAACGCAGCAGTATGCAACCACCTTGACATTATGCAGGAATGTGCCAATGAATGCTATATCGTTCGTGCAAAGTCTGATAATCTTTCACTTTCTATCGGCAGTGGAGATAAGAACAATAATTGTGTTGAGTCAGATTATTAAAAATATCTCCACACTCTGGATGCATGTGCTGGAAGACTGTATTCAGCTGGGGTTTGGAAGGAAAATACCCAAGGTGAATTCTTCAGGAGAAAAATCAAACAAAGAGGTTCTGAAAGTGGCCAAGACGTGTTATTGAATAACAAACAAAGAGCAAATGAAATGCTGACACCAGTGGTCCTTACTCCATATTGATAGCAGTTTCTCACACACCATTCCTTGTTAAATGTATAGTTTATGTGGTGCATGCCTTTCTGCCTGCCAAACACTGTAATACTAAATAGTGCTCTTAACAAAGAACATAATACTGCATGTGTTTGTAATATACTTAAGGACTGTATTTTCTCAACCTTAAATTCTGTATACGGTTTAAGCTGAGATGCTTGCAATCCACTGTACATTTGGAAAGTATTCCATATGGTGTCCTTGTGGCAGAGGATTGGATTTGATTGTGAATTGTGTCCTTAAATACTTCCAAACGTGGGTTTTTACCCCTGTGGGCTTCTCCCTTTCTCTTCAAAAAACAAGATGGAGGCCCGCACTTGGCTAAGCTCAGTCCTCTCTTTGTTCAGGGATAAAGCAGAAAAGGCAAACAAACAAAACCCACAAACAATACACATACAAAGGCAATGGTGCGGCACACGCACTATACCCTGAGCCTCTGTTTACTCCCTGTGCAGCACAAGCTAATTCACTGTGTCTCTGTGTGTGTGTGTGTGTGTGTGTGTGTGTGTGTGTGTGTGTGTGTGTGTGTGTGTGTGTGTGTGCGCGCGTGTGTCTGTGTCTGTGTGTCTGTGTGTGTGTGTGCACGTTCAAGGACGTGCACAGTACCTACTGTACATACAAACATGCGTACTGTAACTGCACCAAAATCATTGGATGTACTGTATGAGTAAGTGTACATACGCTTACCGGCTTACTGAATGCGCAGGTGGTGCATGGACTTGCATACAATATACTGTATGCCTGCACAGGTGCGGTATGGACATACAGTCATGCATGGTTGTGAGAGCACACATGCACAGCTATAAGTGTTTCAGTGTGCGTGCATACTGTACGTTAACATGTATATTCTGTAGCTACGTGAAATAAATTCAATGTGTCTGACATGTGCATCAGTGTCAGTACATTTACTTAATTACTGTTCTTAGGTACACTTTTGAAGTATTTGTACTTTACTTGAGAATTTCCAATTTCCAATACTTTTACTTCTACTCTACTACATATCGGATCCAAATATTGTACTTTTACTCCACTACAATTATTTGAAAAGTTTAGTTACTACTTACTTTGCAGACATAAATTCTAATATAATAAAACATACAAAAAACACTTTAGCCCCGTTTCATACCTACTGTATGCTGTTTGAAAATAGCAGATCTACAAGCTCACAACGCGCCGCGATGCGTTGTGAGCTTGTAGATCTGCTATTTTCAAACATTTTGTACTTTTACTTTTGGTACTTTAAATACATTTTGATGCCAATACTTTCATACTTTTACTCAAGTACATTTTGAATTCTGGACTTTTACTTGTAACGAAGTACATCTATAGTGCAGTATTGATACTTTTACTTAAGTACAACATGTGAGTCCCTTTTCCACCTCTGGTGTGCATCTACTCTAGGTACAGTACATGCGTGTGTGTGTGTGTGTGTGTGTGTGTGTGTGTGTGTGTGTGTGTGTGTGTGTGTGTGTGTGTGTGTTTGCGCGCGCATGTGTGTGCGTGTGGGCAGAGTTGCTGCTGTTGGCAGAGTTGATGCTGGCAGATGCCAGAGAGGGCTTCATCATACTCAGGAGACAAGGCCATGAAAATCGCTTCTCTAGGAAGTCTACAGTACCAGACACTAATCCTGCCCTTCCACTAACACCCCATCTTTACCTCCCCCTTTCCACTGTATTTATACTTCTCTATTTCTCTCCCTCCCTCCCCCAGGCCCTTCTTTGTCCCAATCAAATTCTTCAAATGCAATAGACTCCAACTGAGCTGGCGTGCACAGTTGGTTGCTCTCTGTTCTTTTGGACTTTCTCTGTGTCTCTCATGTCCCTGTGTTGTTGGTGTGCTTGTGTTTGTGTTTGTCAGTGGAGCGGAGCAGTCATTAATCACTGGTAAACGTACGCACAGGAGAAAGCAGACACTTCGGGGAGGTGTTTGGAAACTGCTTTTTTGAACAGACTCCAGAGAGAGTCCACAAAAAGTGGAGCACAGGTGCGGTAGCATGCGTAAGGTAAAGACACACACGCACGCATGCACGCACGCACACACGTGCAGCAAGAATAAATACATTTTTTGCACATTATTTGTTTTGCAACCTCATAAACAGGACATCAATACTAAAGCAACTGCTATGACAAAGATATTATACTGTAGTTATAAATGAAAACACAGCTCTCCTTAATAAAAATATATGTAGGGCTTTATAACACATTTCAACAAGGCAATCCAAAGTGCTGAACATAAAACAATAAGGAAAAAGGAAAGAAAAGGATGATAGGGCTACTACTATCAATAAAATGAAGTTGAATGTTTATTCATATCCAGATGTGCTTCTTCCTTCAGTCGTCATTACATCAGGTGTTTAATGCCTTTTTTTTGGCTGCCAGTTGTTCCAATTGGGGTGGGGGGGTTGAATCTGTATTTACCAGAATAGCTAACTAAATGGCTGTTTCTCTGCCGGAAGAGAAGTGTGTGAATCAATTGAAGGTTTCAAAAAGGCCTCTGTGAGAAATCAATGTATATTACATGCTCCTTGTGCTGTTTGGCAGCAAAAGGAGGAAAACTATAAAGAGCGCCTGTTTATTCTGAAGAATTACTCCCGGCACTTTCTTCTTCCATCTTTTGGATTGTCATCCACGCTGCTCTCCGGAACTGGCTCTCATGTCTCGTTCCGCTTTCCATCAGTCTTTGGTCTCCAGCATGTTGAAGTTCTGCTCCACTCATCCTCATCTGCTGTAGAACTCGGGCTACAGTCTGCCGGAGCGTAGGCAGTCAAACACCAGGCCTTATACTGCACTGCACAGTAAATCTATAGCACATCACAGCTACAGGAAACTACATACAGAAGCTATACTGATCTCAAAGGAATAGTCCACAACCTTACACTATCTACATGTCTTCTTCCATGTCTGTCACTGGTCTCTGTGTCGCCGACTAAGCCAGCCACAATCACCATAGATTAGTACAGTAGACTTTCTCAGTGAATTCCGAACTCATTTTGCGGCAATTGACACAGTGAATGTCAAAATGTACTGCACAGTACTGTATCTGCAAATTTGACAGTGGAGCATTCATTTTAAGGCAAAATGGTACGGTAGATGCCTTTAGAAAATAAACACTGAGGAAAGGAGGAGAGCCTCTGGAAACCTTTGTAGTAGTTACATTCAGGGAGCTGACATTATTGGCATTCAATAATATCTGGACAGAGTCCTTACGCAGCATTGGCCTTGGACAGAAGTGTGATTGTGGTTCTGCCAATACCTTAGTCAAACACTCCACACTTCCCCTTGAGACGTGCCAGGCTCCGGGCTGCCAGGTCTTCCGGTAGGGTCTCTGTCATCACACCTGCCCCATCCTGTGCTAACCTGATCAAAGTGACAGTATTGTGGACCTGCAGAGATGCTGGTGAGGTGTGCCCTGCCTGTCCCACTAACGGAAACTGTGTAGGGAGAGAAACAGTGGGATGGAGGAGCAGACGTGTCACTCAGCGCTGTGCTGGTTGACAGAATAGCGCATTAGGACTAGGACCGGCTTCACAGGCCATTAGGGTAGGCATCACACAGCCGTACCGCACTGAACACTGAGAGAGACACTGTCAAGAAGACAAGAAGAAGAGAGAGATGAGGAGAGCAAGAGAGAGAGAGAGAGAGAGAGAGAGAGAGAGAGAGAGAGAGAGAGAGAGAGAGAGAGAGAGAGATGCGGAAAGCTCATTTCTTCAACATACTTCATAGTGTCAAGTTCGGATTATAGGTACCAGAGCTGTGACCAGGCTCAAGCTGCCCCCTATGTGTTTCGGGAGAGTGTTTTTTGCAGGTCTTTCAGTCCGAGTGTATCAAAAAAGCAACTGGGTTAAGGCAATGGAAGCTTGTGATTGACTGCGCGGAGGTGACGAAAGTCGGGGGAACGGAGATACACCTAAACCTAACCTTAAACCTCAGTAAAACTAACGCTGGTGAATGCAAACCTGGTGAAATGCTAACCTGCCGACGCTGGTGAATGCTAACCTGGTAAAATGCTAACCTGCCAACGCTGGTGAATGCTAACCTGGTGAATGCTAAACTGTTCGGACCAACGATGCTTAACCGCGTTGCCTTTTTGATACACTCGGACTGAAAGACTTGCAAAAAACACTCTCCCCATGTGTTTCAGTACCACAGACAGCACCTTCATTTTAACAAGACAAAGGCAGTATGTATCAGGCCTATTTTCCAATAAAATACTAAATACTATAATCAAACAAACAAACAATACAACAGGTAACAAAGCTTTGTCCTCCACAATAGAATAACAAGAGCTTCAACAATATCCGCAATGCAATGTTCGAAACAAATGACTTCAGCAGCAAACTCATCACCAGCGTCCCTCTAACAGCTGTCTAGTCCTTGTTAAAGTCTCTCCTCTGTATCTCTGTGTGGCACAGCCTGCCCTCCAGTGGTGTGAAGTAACTAAGTACATTTACTTAAGTACAGTTTTGAGGTATTTGTTCCAATTTCCAATACTTTTACTTCTACTCCACTACAACTCGGGTCCAAATATTGTACTTTTACTCCACTGTCTTATTTGAATACTTGAATTACTTTGTAGATTTTGATTATCACAAAACATACATTAACCACTTATATACATTTCGACGATTTGAAAATAGCCGATCTACAAGCTCACAATGCGTCGCGATGCGACACATTGTGAGCTTGTAGATCTGATATTTTCAAAAGATTTTTATACATTATACTTTACTTTATACTTTCGTTACTTTAAGTACATTTTGACACCAATACTTTTGTACTTTTACTACATTTTGAATTCCAGACTTTTACTTGTAACAGAGTAATGATACCGACAATAAGCCACTCCCGAATGATACTCCTACTTAAGAAAGAAATTGAGTACTTTTTCCGCCACTGCTGCCCTCCAGTCATCATTAAAGAACCTGAGAACCCAACTGAGGTGTCACAACACGCACCACTTCCTCTCTGCTTTGTACACTGCCACTCCCAGCCCTCCACAAGCTCCTTAGGGACCTATTTACAGGCGTTTGTTGGACCTATTTGTTGGACCTATTTCAAAACATTCCAGCATAGTGGTTGTTTTTTTGTTGTCAGAAATGGTTGTGGTGTGGTGTCCTTAACACCACAGCATGTCTGTCTGTCTTTCGGGTTTTGTCCAGCCTGTGGACAAAACAGAGTTGTGTGGTCCATTTTAGGCTGGTTTTAGCCATGTTGTGGCTGCACATTAAAGCTGGGATGAGAATGCCAAGTCACGCCAGGCTGGTAGGAAATATGTCGGATTGAGAAGTAATAATCTTTTCAGCACGAAACAAGAGTTAAAAACTTTCCACTCTTTCGTTCGATGCCGTTTCACTGTTTTTACACACACACACACACACACACACACACACACACACACACACACACACACACACACACACACACACACACACACACACACACACACACACACACACACACACACACACACACACACACACACACACACAAAACGT
The DNA here is from genome assembly GCF_963921795.1 of Nannobrachium achirus. Taxonomy (NCBI): domain Eukaryota; kingdom Metazoa; phylum Chordata; class Actinopteri; order Myctophiformes; family Myctophidae; genus Nannobrachium; species Nannobrachium achirus. Next base: position 55,913,633 of record NC_137818.1, read on the forward strand.
ATTAAGAAGAAAAGTTTACTTGGAGCATCTCCCCAGGCATTTCCCCCAAGGATTGGAATGAAAGTGCTTCTTTTGCACTATTGAAAACCCCAAAGACAGAAAAATAAATGTCTTGACTTCTGTAAACAGGGAGGGAGGGAAAGCTGAAGGCTAGATCCTACAGATAAAGAGACGCGGGAGGAAGCATGGAACAAACCATCAGTCCTTCGAATGCTGTTTTTTTATGAATTATCGCGCACACACACGGTGAGCTAGAATTTCAAGGTTCTGTGAGACAAACTGAGCTTTCTGTTGTGACAGAATCTCTGAATTTTAAGCAACGCAGAGCCTCAGCGCTGCAGCACGGCATTCCCACAAACGTTTATTTATATTCATGTTACTTTCTTTTTTTCAGACCCCGATTTTTACAATCTGAACTTCTAACCCCCTTGCGTGTTTTGTTTATATTTCATGCATAATGAAACTAGCAGTTGTTGCGGAGGTGTCGTTTGTTTCAATGGTAGTCACGTGTTCCCTCCATACTCAGACTCAGAAACAATGTTAAAAGATAATAGAAAATATTTATTTACAGCGCTGTAACAGTCACACAACATACACATACATCCTACACCAAGACACAGACAAGACAGACTGACTTGCTCTACCCTAATTCTCAGTTCATAATTGGCTAAGCAAAAACAATAACACATTCCTTATCTCCTTCACATGGCCATAAAACAAATGGGCCACTGACTGGCTGCCAGCTGTGACCTTCTGACCTTATCTACAAATGGTTCTCAGGACTCAAACTAGCAAATGTATTCACTACTACTAAGCAATATACCATAATAATATAATTGCACCTCATCAACACACACACACAAACACAAACACACACACACACACACACACACACACACACACACACACACACACACACACACACACACACACACACACACACGCTTAGTTTTCATAGGTTGTGGGGACATTACATAGACTTCCATTCATTTCCTGTGGCCTTACCCTAACCTCTATCCCTAACCCTAACCCTAAACCAAACCGTTGTGGGGACCTACTATTTGGTCCCCACAATGTCTATTTCTCCAATTCTACTATACTTGCGGGGACATTTGGTCCTCACAAAGTAATAAAAACCTGTCCACACACACACACTCACACACACACACACACACACACACACACACACACACACACACACACACACACACACACACACACACACACACACACACACACACACACACACACACACACACACACACACAATACGGTGGAAATGAGGGTTGTGTGTGGAACTGAAGGGTCCTAGAAAGCACCATAAGCTCATTCTTCACATGTTCCTGTGTGAGAACAGGGCTGTACAGATCTGTGATTTATGAAGCCATTTATGAGCGTCCTTACAAGACCTCAAAGGGGGATGAACTCCTGCCCTGTTTTTGTTCCTGGCCAAAGAACAGCAGAATTTCATTTCTCTTATCAGAGCGCAGCTTTTTACAGACCGAGTCAAGATGACAAATTGCATTGCTTAAAAAAAACTAAAAACTAAAAGAGCCACAAAAATATAATTGAACTTTGGGTTCACATTCTATTGGGTCACAATAGAATGCATGCAGGGAACAATGGCATGCATAAAGGAGCGGAAATAATCAGTCCATTTTACTGCATGAAACCAGTGGATCCAACACAGTGGGAGAGATTAGACACACAAGTTCTGCTTAGCCGACAGTTCTCTCTCTCTCTCTCAGAATGCACAAGCCTCTTGTCCAATCAATACCGTTCTAATTCTGGAACACGTCTTACAGCTATAATCACATCAGAAAACAAGCCCGTCAACATAATCACCTGCACGCTTTGTCCTAATGACCAACGGCAACCTGCATGCTTCGCTGGCGCGCTCAACAAAACCAGAGCTGTAAAATGTAGCATGTGTCAGTAGGGATGGGACGATCGGTGTGACAAAAGGAATTGAGATTTACGATATTATGACGATAATCAAAATATCCACAACATCCATTATCCTGGGGTGGAACTGAACATTTGCCAAAAAATAGCAGATCTACAAGTGAGCTTGTAGATCTTTTGTCAAAGAGATTCGGTAGAGAGTGTTATTTCCAGGTCCGAGGGTTTAAATGGTACCGGATATGCAGCTCTTCAAATAAAAGGTGAATTGATCCCAGTGCATGACGGAGGATAATCTCACGATAACTTTAAACCTTCACGATACGATTATTGTTTTTTATTAGTGTTTTTTATCATGATAAACGATAATAACGATTATTGTCCCATCAGTATGTGTCAATGATGCAGTCAATGAATTCTGTCACTTACGCTGACGAGCATCTGCGGGAACGGTCCTCGAGAGTTTTCCGGTACGTTGACTGGTGGAATCACCCAGTCCCTCTTCTGTCTGCGCAGGCTCTTGGAGCTGCTCAGGACGGGCCTCGGGAACAGGATGACCGCAGGAGAGGAATCAAACGTCTCTTTCTTGTCTTTCCTTTCAGCAACTTTGCCCTCTTCTTCAGTGACCTGCAAAAACAGCACAGAAACAAGACTACAGTCAGGGGGCACAGCAGGTCATTGTATTCTTTTTTTGTTTGTTTTTTTGCAAATTAGTTTGCATTATTTAAATATAGGATAGCAGAGAGACAGGAAACTGGTGGCAGAAAGACATAATTAAAGGCAGATTTTATTCCAATATGCATATATATTTTCTCTGGGTATATATACGGTATTTTTATTCAGCACCTGGCTCTTTGGTTTTGGATGTGCACACGCACAGGACTCTCCTCCAGAGAGGGGTGATGACATACAGCACATAAACGTATGCACATATAAATATGAAAAGGGGTCTCAAAAGTCACAGAGTCCTTGTCATTTCACACCTGGCTGTAAAAAGCCTGTTAACAGTGGATATGACTGAGCTCCAATTTATAGCACCATTCACCAGGCTGAGCCGGCTGAACAACCATCCACACACGCGTGCACACAAACGCGTGCGCACTGCATGCACAGCACACACACATGCACACTCGCTCTCTGTCTCTGTCTCTCTCACACTCTCTCTCGCTCTCTCTCTCACACACACACGCACGCACGCACGCACGCACGCACGCACGCAGCCTTGGGGCAGAGAGAGACGACGACCACAAACCTGTCTCTGTGAAAGATGCTCAGTCTCTTTTAATGTCCCCTTGTGAACCCACAGATGTTGTCTATCAGTGTCACAATGATCAATCCCAATCATTAATTTGTTGTTCAAGTTCCCGCCGTACTGTAGCATCATAAGAATATAATAAATCCTGATTCCAAATCAGCTTGTGTGTGAATATGATGCGGGGTGAAAAAAGAAGGAAAACAATAACATGATCATCTACAGAAATCCCAACCACTAAATACAAAAATGAAATGAAATTGTGGGTCAGATTATATCATGGTGGTTATGAGGAGCAAACAAACCTTGTGCAAATATTGTCGTTGTTGGGTGTAAACCTCGTATCTCCAAGTTTCAAATTTGTATGTTCTTTCTCAAAGTAAAGCCCTGCTTCATCATACAAGGCCGTCAAACAAAAGTGGTGAAAACAGCAGATCTACAAGCACACAACGCCTCGCGGTGCGAGGCGTTGTGTGCTTGTAGATCGGCTGTTTTCACTAGTTTAAATCATTTTTAAAATGACAAATGCAAAACGAACGGTTTTGGACATTTTCACCCGACAACGACGATATACAGTATAGTACTAGTATGATAATGTACAGTGTTGTGTCCCTTATGGCAAAACTCCAGAGTGTAGAGATGCAGACACGTTGGCTCTCAGGTCCATGTACATTGTACAGTACATGACTTATAGATTGACATATTTATATCAAGGTTATATTGTAGACATCATCTCAAGGCTGCTCTTTAACCATCTGCACCATCTGCTTGGTGTCCCAGGGGGCTGTGGAGGATGTGTGCTGGATATCTGAACCATCCAAAGGTTGCATCTTGAATTGACATGCTGTGACGATACTCCTCAGAGACGTGGTTTACCAACACATCTCAGGGATACCAAAGCAGTAAAAACATGTCAAAGAAATCAGATGCGACTACATAGCTCTGGCTGCACGTACATCAGTCGTAGCCCTGCTCCCTGCTGCATCTGCAACGCACTCTCGCTCCCCTCAATCCGCTTCTCACTCAGTGTTATTGTTTTTCCTCGCTCTCTCCCCTCCCGGTTGGCAGGTCCTGACAGCTTGTCTCCATATAACAGCCATTCATCAAGTGCCGGTATGTGTTCTGCTGAATGGAGACTGCACTGTCAAACAAACACCACCCCCAACAGGTTCCACCAAATCGCCTCTCAGTGTTACGTAATCAGACATACCAACATGTATTTATTTATCCTGGAAGGAGCTAAGCTCCAACATCTGGCTTTGTCCGGGCTTTGAAGTGTGGCCTATATCTGGCCTACATCTTGGCACAAAGTGATCAACGTTTATTGTACGCCCAAAAGAATGTCCAAAAGGAAACCACATACCTGTATGTAAACAGTGTGGTAAGACTTTTAGTAGGTCAGGTAGTCTTCACTCTGAGGCAACGCGGACATTATTTGTGTGCCGGCGGATCTCGCCGCGTCCTCCGACGTCTCAAAATGATGCGGAGGGGTACATGACTCCTGCTGCTGTCCGCTTTGAGTAAACGAGGAAGTAATCCGCGGTGGAAAACGACTGATAAATCATAGCGATTTTATCATTATAATGGATAAGCCTAAACAAACCAGTTCACATGAACAATACTGCTGTAAAATAAGATATCTGAACAGCTATATTTATTTTATACAATTAAAATGTCATGAGCCAGCACAGTTATAGGGGGGTTTGCCCAGGCTTCTTTTTCTTCCGATCACCAAAAAAGAAGCCTAGGTTTCCGAGGCTAAGAAACACTTGCATGTCCACACTGGAGAAAAACCTTTCAATATAATGCATCATAATTCATTATATTGCATAATACTATGAAACTATCACATTTTCCCCTTGATTCCTTGGATCGATCATAGTGCTCCTAAAATAGACCGCACCCATTTATATCCATTTCGTGTTCAATACAAACTTTTTTTTTAAACTATTCCATTTCAGATTTTGTCCCACACTCAAATCGGCACATTATCTCTGAAGTCATGTGATCAAGAGGTATGAGTCAGATTTCACATATTCTAGCTATGATTGACTCCAAAGCCAGCCCGGCCTGGTGGAGATCTGCACTCATAGGAGCACATATTTTTCTGTATCTGCCCTGTGTTTCTTTTTTTTTTAAACACTTTATTTTCTCCCACATTTTCCATTTTTAACAAATAAACATACATGTACATCCTTCTGAATTCAACATGTCTGCCCTGGGTTTCTAACTGCTGTACTGCCTTCGCAACTGAATTTCCCCCCCGAAGGATCTACGATACACATGGGCAACTGGCGGCCCGGGGGCCACATGCGGCCCTCACCTTCATGTAATGCGGCCCACGGGTTAATACCGGAATACTGATATATTATTGATTTCAGCTGTTAAAATTCCAAACATGACCCGCTTTAATTCTGTCAGTCTATATTAGTAGCTTAATGACTAGTATAGTAGTATTAAAATGTTATGTCCAATGTATTTGTATTTAAGTTCATAAAGTTAACATGAGTATACAACTAAATGCGTTGGAAATGAAATCAAAATGTTACATTTCAGGATTCCAATTAAAAAAATAACAAAAACGAAATCAGGATTCCAATTCAAAAGAAGCAAAAATAGCCGATCTACAAGCTCAAAACGCATCGCAGCGCGATGCGTTTTGAGCTTGTAGATCTGCTATTTTTGCTTCTTTAGTATGAGATACTAGAATGACAAAGTTGGACGCAGCAATATGCAATGTGGCCCTCTGGCGTGAAGGTGAAGATATAGTGGCCCTCGCCATCATCAAAGTTGCCCACCCCTGAACTACGGTATCTATCCTTCATAGATACATACAAATATACGTTCCTCTATATACATTTTACTCAATAAAAACTTCAAAACAATCAATCAAAATGAGCCAATGCCATTGGCTAAGGTGTTATGAAGCCAACTGGCGGTGGAGACAACAATTCAGCTGGAGTGTTCAATCCTGCAGCGATGCGAGAAAAACCCACCACTGAGGCTGCTTCTCTGGCTTTGCCAGAATGATGTGAAGAGCAGTGGTGTAAAGTATTTAAATACCTTTACCTAAGTACTGTACTTAAATGCAATTTTGAGGTATTCATACTTTCCAATTTCCAATACTTTTACTTCTACTCCACTACATCTCGGATTCAAATTTAGTAATTTTACTCCACTACATTTATTTGAAAACTTTAGTTGGTTACTTTGTAGATTGATTATTTAAACATACATAAATTAACTCCTTTAACCATATAAGTTTCGGCCATTTGAAAAATCGATCTACAAGCTAGAGCTGCTATTTTCAAAATATATTTATACATTTGAAAACTTGAAATGGGACATTCTGCACAATGAGTTCTTTTACTTTTGGTACTTTAAGTACAGTTTCATGCCAATACTTTTTGTACTTTTACTCAAGTAAAATTTGATTAGCAGACTAGG
>NC_137818.1:55925233-56142733 GCF_963921795.1 Nannobrachium achirus
TCGCTGGGGACGTTGTGGGTGCTTGGGGCAAGTTCTCTCCTCTGCGTTATCAGTGCCCATTACCCTAGGTGGGGTTGGAGAAAGGGTTTTTCTATGTGGAGTTTGCATGTTCTCCCCATGTCTCCTAGGGTAGGTGTCCTTACAAAAAAAACATACAGTAATCCTGGTGTCTATACTGCCTCCCCCCTGGCCAGCCGGGGTACCTGATGGTGGGAAAAGGAACTGGTTGCAATAATGTGTTCCTTCCACGCGCTACATCCAGCCGTGGAAACTCCCCCGTCAGGTGAAAAGAAGCGGCATGGACTCCTCACACATAGAAGGAAGCATGAGGTCAGTCCGTTGCTCTCCCTAGGTTGGCAGAGGTAGTGTAGCGATAATTGACATCGGGTAAAAAAAAACGGTTACAAAAATCGTGGGATAAAAACGTAAAAGTAAAAAAGTTAGGTGCCCCTGACACACACACACACACACGCTCTCGCATGCTGTGTGAACAGTAGTCAGTGAGTGTGAAATAGATGCGGCCCACAGCTCTGGTGCCATCAGCCTCAGCCAGCTGGCTGGGCTCCCAGTTCTTTCCCTCCCCAAAACCCCTCACGCTTTGATACCAGCTCAGCCCCTGGCAACCCAGACATCTGGAAGTTATTATTCAACAGAGCAACACAACACAAATCTGCCATTTCCATAATGAAACATCAAATTGTGTTTCCGGATCCTGATCTGATCTCTCTCTCTCTCCTCTAACATTTTATACAGTGATGTAGCGCTGTAGATGCATGCTGTCGCCTCCCTGACCCTCTATCAGTGTGTTTGGTTTGTCTCCTCAGCATCTGTCCTGTTTCACACTCTGTCTGTGTCCACCGAGTTGACACAATGATCCTCTGTCATTTTACATCACTTCAACTGCAGTAACAGCACCACCTACTGACCCTGTTCTAACAAAAACAAACTGCTTAGTACTGGAGCTCCATTCTCTACTGAGGTCATACTGTAGGTAACACCATGCAGTGGTGGGAAAATACGAAATGTTTCACTAAAGTAAAAGCAGGGACGTGCAGAGAATGTTAGAGAGGCAGGGGCTGAAATTTCTAAAAGGGCATTTTGGTGGAAATATCGAAAATAGACCTCCAAGCTCACAACGTGTCGCAAACTGCATTCAGGGTCTGGAGAGAGCACTTTTTACAGAGGGATAAAAGCGCAGCGCAAAGTATCAATACTGCAATGTAGAAATACTGTATTAGAAGTAAAAGGCAGGAATTCAACTTGTACTTGAGTAAAAGTACAAAGGTTTTCTCATCAAAATGTACTTAAAGTACCAAAACTAAAAGTACTCATTATACGGAGTGTCTCATTTCAAGTTTTCAAATGTATAAAAATATTTTCAATATAGCAGATCTACAAGCTCACAATGCGTCACATCGGCTATTTTCAAATGGCCGAAATGTACAATATATAAGACTAAGTGGTTACTATGTGTTTTGTAATAATAATCAATCAATCAATTGAACTGAATGGCCGCAGAAGGGTCAGTTTGGTTCAATCTGTGGATAGATGAACACTACTGATGCTTTCATTTGGGTAGCCTGGGCCAGAGCCAAGCCTCAAGATACGGTGGTCGATATTATTCTATCATTATCTTCTATGGGCATCAAAAGTGATATCACTTTATCCCCTCATAGTAACAATACGCTAAAAGAAAAAACGGAGAGAAAAGCACACATTGATCCTTCCACCAAACACATTCTTGGGCTATTCTCCAGCGCTTTTCTCTGCCACTCCAAAGCTGGCTGGCTCACAAGCTAATAAACTTTACTCACCATGCTAACCGCTTTGTATTGACCATCTGTTCTGGGGTTTTTCTCTCTTTCCTTTTGCGAGAGGACTGCACACAAATTTGACAGAAAATTACCTCAATTATCTAACGTTGACAACACTACGTAAAAACACCTCCACTGTTTTCAGTAAAAGGAAATTGTTTTAAGGAACATATTGGCATAATGAAAGGCATAACTTTATAGCATGTCGGCATGGGGACCTTGCAGATGGCAAACGGCAATAGAGTTTAAAAAAAATCTAATCTAATCTAATCTAAATCAAAATACAGGTATCTGTCAATAGTAGAAGTAAAACACACACAGAAGGCTATTGTTCACTGTTCAACCTTATCTTCTATAATGGATCCTAACCAGTGATGGAGTGCTTAAATATCTTACCTATATAAAAGTATCAATAACACCATGTAGAAAAACTCTGTTACAGGCGAAAGAAAGTCCAGTATTCAAAATGAACTCACAAAAGTGTATTTAGAATATACTTAAAGCAACAAAAGTAGAAGTACTCATTACGTCCCATTTCACAAAACTACCCATGCCACTCAATCTGGGATATCATAACATCAGATTAAGGTGTCTCTCTCTCTCTCTCTCTCTCTCTGTCAAGTTATTTTCGTACTGTCATGAGTGTATTAAAATTATGGAAGTCAAATCGTATAGAATTTTATCCTGAAATGACTCAGTCTGTGATCTGTAGAGATTAACAAGGAATTAGACCGTAACATGTGCCCTGTCTCCAGAGAGAGAAGCCAGATAACAAGGTCATAAAACCCCCACTCAAACAAACAGGGGGTCTTGCTCTCCCAGACCCAGGGAGGGAGGAGAGAAATAGCTGGGAAACTGTCATTTCATATTTACTGCATGTATGCATTATTATTATTAAGTAACCAAATGTATGTAACGTTGTATTGTCGCTGTAATACTTAAAATGCATCACTATGTTTCATAATCCAGTCAACCAAAGTTGGCCCGACCACACTGAAATAATAGCAGAAACAAAGAGCCCACCACAGGGGGTAGGTCCCCCAAAGATCAGTGATCACATTACAGACAAGGAGAGAGAAGTGTGCTATCAGCCCATTGGCCCCACAGAGCAACCATCATGTGTTCTCTGGAAAGGTCTTAGCCAGCAAACAGGAAGTGGTACCTCAGATTCACAAGACCACAGCCAAGGAAACACCTTCAAGCAGAGAGCCAGGGGGCCATTGGTGAGAATGAGAGATATACGAAATTGCCTTATCTGATGTACTAAACTGTTGTGTGATGTGTGTATTAATTGCTGTTGTTATATGCTTGTTTTTATACAGGTTTATAACCTGTTGGTTTTCTGTAGTTGGGGAACTTTAATCAAATAGTGGACTTAGTGCTAGGGCTCCAGTGTAGGGGACAAACCACTGTAGGAAGCACAAAACTAAGTTGGCTTGTCAAAGTAAATTGCTTGTTTATGGGAACTATCGCGTTTGCTGTATGATCGTGTTTTAATAGTATGTTTATGTATGTATGTTATTGCAAATAAAATATAAAAGACACGTTGGTTATAATTTTCTAGCTATAGGAAAACTTCTGAGTTGTGCCTAAATACCCTGGCCTCGCTAAGCCTTTTCAATAGGCGAAATCAACGCTCACAAAAGTGCGTTGGTCTAAAAAATTGAACAGTTATAAACCAGGGCGGAGTATTAAAACAATTGCTGCAGCATTGCTGCTTTAAGGATCAAATAGATAAGTACAGCATAAAGTTGAAGTTATTAACCAGGAAAGGAGTTGTAAAACGTAGCCTGTAAAGGGGAATCATTAATGCAGTCTGTAAGCAGACCTTTGGAGATCAAATCAGTGTTGTATCTAAAAAATAAGTGTTACGCCTAAGAGCTAACGGGAGACCATTGGAGGTCAGAACAGTGTTGTTTAAGCCATAGAAGTTGAGAGAGGGAATCTCGGGAAATAACTTATGGTCATTTAACTAAAGTTGGAGGCATAAAAGCCATGTTATAGGTGAAACCAAGACCAGCCAAAAAGGCACATGTGGAATCCTGCAAGCAGGCCACAGCTAGTAGTCCATTGTTCTCAACTTGCACCCAAGATCCCACAAAGGTAGGGGGAGGGTAAGTTTTACTGCACCCGCTGTCCACTAAAAAAGGAAGGGGGGCAGCCACCCAGTAAAGTAAACAAACCAGTGAAACACAGAACCACAGCAAAACCTTATCTCTAAAGGAAGCAGATAAAACAAACAGCCATGGAAGAGGTTAAGAGACTAAAAAGTGCCACTTTTTATCACTCGATGGAATGGTCTATTTCCAGAGAGAATTTCAATGACTTAAAAAGTGACTGCAGGCTCGCATCGCGAGACTTGTCCGTAGATGAATTGAAGACTGCAAAAGAAGCGATACAAAATTCGTTTTCCAAGCTCAAAGAGACGAACGAGAAATACATAAAGGCTATGGAGGAGGTTAACCCAAAAGAGTATTATATATTTGAATATGATATCAAAAGAGAGAAAAAAAATACCCAGGACGTTCAGGAAATTCAGGGATCCTATATGGAAAGGATTGATAGCATGCTAGGAATACTGGTATACCCAGATCCAGCAACAAAGAGCCCAGCCCGCAGAGCAGAGCCAAGTGAGAAAGAGCAGATCAAAGGCCTACCGAAGGCCAACTTGTGGGAGTGGGAGAAAGTCTATGAGGACGACAAACTTGATTGGTCGTTAGCTAGAAAGTACCTCCCCTATATGTTTGACATCGCTGAACTAAAAACTATAGAAAAAGTATTGAATGATTCTTACTCAAAACTCACCGAGTCCGAAGGAAATTATGTAATTGCTTTAGAAAAAGCTGACTCCAGGGACCATTGTATTAACATAGGGGAACTTAAAAGTGACATTTTGGCCAGAAAGGAAAAACACAAATTATATATGGAGGAAATCAAAAAGGATCTGAGCCAAAAAGAGGCTAGGGTAGAAAGGAGGAAATTGTTGAGGGCCAGCAGAGCACAGACCAGCGGGGGGGAAGCAGAGAGCCTCCCTGACCAGCCATCCATATCAGCAAAACCAAGTGGGGGAGAGGTCGTAAACCCAGGATGTCCCACAGCACAGACCAGCGGGGGAGAAGCCAAGGGCCTCCCCGTCCAGCCTTCCACACCAGCCGCAGAGGACCCACCAGTCCTGGTGGGGGCCTTGATGCCAGCCGCAGTGGGCCCAGCAGGAAGCCCACCAGGGGACCGAGAGATTCGCCACCTAGACGAAGGCAGCCCAGGAGAGCCACTGTTCTTTTTAACCCCTACAGAGCAATCCACGCCAGCAGCGGCGGGCCCACCAGGAGGCCATGATATTCGATGCCTGGGGTCCAGAGTAGGAGCCCCAGAGGAACCAGTGTTTTTATTCCCTACAGGAAAGGAGGGAGCCGGTGAGCCGTTCACGCCAGAAGACGGGCCACCGGAGATCACAGGTGGAGAGGTGCACATCACCCCCAACCAACAAGCAGAGGTGTCAGAGAAGCTAACTGACATCCAGCAGGAGACTGCAGCTGCCGCAGACTGCAGCATCCCAGCCACACAGCCTGCCATGGCTGACACCACACAACAAGCCGAGGAGAGAGCTACGAGGCCGGCAGTCCACGCCTCACTCTCAATCACAGTCGAAGAAGCGGGGGCGACCACAGCGTCCATGTTCCAGACCGCAGAGCCTTTGGTCCTGACCGCGGAGCCACTCATCTGTGGCTCTGTCGGCACGCCAGAAGGAGAAGGAGATCTAGCTGAGGAGGCTGCCGAGCTTGCAACCTCCACCAACCAGCTCATTCACGTCACATTGACGAGAGGTGCCATTGGGAATAATCCAGCACCGGGAGACCAGCACACAGCCGCCACCGAGGGCGCCATCACAGAGACCGCAACAGGAGTTGACGAGGACACCACCGCTGCCGCAGCGACCAGAGGGCTCGTCACCAAGCAGCCTACCGACATCACATCAGAGAACGCCGCCACCCAAGAGGAGGCCAACCTGCACACAAACGCAACGTCCCACAACACCGTCGCAACGACCACAGCAGACGACACCAGAGAGGTCGTCGCCAACCAGCATGCCGTCATCAGAGACGCAGTCATCGTTGATGCGGTCAACGCATCAACTGTAACCCCCGCTAAGGCAAGGCGGGCGGGGACAGCCGTCGCCGCGCACATCATGCCAAATGCATTGAGCCCCTGCTCAGGGGCAGTTGCCACTCGCTGCCACACCGCGCCACTCACTACAGCTGTCACTAGCTGTCACACTAAGGCTAAAGGGGGTTCCCTCACAGCCACACTCACCACAGCTGTCAAAACCGTCACTGGCATGCTCTCACGCCATCCAGTGGCAACCACAGTGAAGCAGGTTGACAGTGAGATTTTGTTCTGGGAAGACTTGTCACTTGAAGACCAGAAGTACATTATGGACTACTTTGAAGACGTACACCGCGCACTCACCGAACCGTTGTTCACCACTGTCACACGTACAGTAAAGATGAGTTATGCGAAACTGCACACACACACAAAGGCTGCACGGGCCAAAATCAAGTGGAAAGAAAGGTAGTTTGATTTCCCACAAAAGAAAGGGAAAGTAGTGACGAGTAGCCAACGACAACCAAAGACATTCGAAATCATTTCTGTGACAGTATTCAATGTAAAGTAATTGTTTACCATGAGTTGTCCAGGAAGAAGAACGGGGAGAAATGCAAAAAATGAAATGTAAGGTTTTTGTTGTAATTGGAACGGAATTTAACCTTTGAAGTATTAGCTTGAAAATAATCAATAAGACAATTTGTAGATCTGCTATTTTCCACAGGAATTTTGAGAAATTGACTAAAACCCACCAAGGGAATTGCTTTAAGAAATTTGTAATAAGAAATTATTTGTAACATTCATCAGTAGAGTCAAGCTTAACCAAACTAAGAAAAGCAAGAAGTTATATAAACTAAGGTGAGGGGTGGGGTGTAAAAAAAAAAATATATATATATATATATATAACACTTCCTCTGCCTAATGTCTCTGTCACCAGGGGTCAATGAACCGAAACCATCCTCTGCTACCAAAAAACAACCCTTCCACTGCCTAATGTTTCCCTCTCCCTGTCTCCTGTCACCAGGAGACAGGAAGAGTGTTCACAACCATTTGAGAATCAAAGATTCAATTGGAGAATTTGTTTAATAAGAAAGGTAAACCTGTCTAATGGAATGAGAAATGTATAAATGAAAATGTAAAAGCAGACCAAGCAAAAGTTCAAAATTCAAATATCAATACGTTTGTCTAAAGAAAATCATAACTGTCGGTAAAATTTGGAACGGGAAAAAACAAATATTGCATTCCAAAAATTTGGGAAATTTATTAGACTGCGGTGAGGGGTGTCAAGTTATTTTCGTACTGTCATGAGTGTATTAAAATTATGGAAGTCAAATCGTATAGAATTTTATCCTGAAATGACTCAGTCTGTGATCTGTAGAGATTAACAAGGAATTAGACCGTAACATGTGCCCTGTCTCCAGAGAGAGAAGCCAGATAACAAGGTCATAAAACCCCCACTCAAACAAACAGGGGGTCTTGCTCTCCCAGACCCAGGGAGGGAGGAGAGAAATAGCTGGGAAACTGTCATTTCATATTTACTGCATGTATGCATTATTATTATTAAGTAACCAAATGTATGTAACGTTGTATTGTCGCTGTAATACTTAAAATGCATCACTATGTTTCATAATCCAGTCAACCAAAGTTGGCCCGACCACACTGAAATAATAGCAGAAACAAAGAGCCCACCACAGGGGGTAGGTCCCCCAAAGATCAGTGATCACATTACAGACAAGGAGAGAGAAGTGTGCTATCAGCCCATTGGCCCCACAGAGCAACCATCATGTGTTCTCTGGAAAGGTCTTAGCCAGCAAACAGGAAGTGGTACCTCAGATTCACAAGACCACAGCCAAGGAAACACCTTCAAGCAGAGAGCCAGGGGGCCATTGGTGAGAATGAGAGATATACGAAATTGCCTTATCTGATGTACTAAACTGTTGTGTGATGTGTGTATTAATTGCTGTTGTTATATGCTTGTTTTTATACAGGTTTATAACCTGTTGGTTTTCTGTAGTTGGGGAACTTTAATCAAATAGTGGACTTAGTGCTAGGGCTCCAGTGTAGGGGACAAACCACTGTAGGAAGCACAAAACTAAGTTGGCTTGTCAAAGTAAATTGCTTGTTTATGGGAACTATCGCGTTTGCTGTATGATCGTGTTTTAATAGTATGTTTATGTATGTATGTTATTGCAAATAAAATATAAAAGACACGTTGGTTATAATTTTCTAGCTATAGGAAAACTTCTGAGTTGTGCCTAAATACCCTGGCCTCGCTAAGCCTTTTCAATAGGCGAAATCAACGCTCACAAAAGTGCGTTGGTCTAAAAAATTGAACAGTTATAAACCAGGGCGGAGTATTAAAACAATTGCTGCAGCATTGCTGCTTTAAGGATCAAATAGATAAGTACAGCATAAAGTTGAAGTTATTAACCAGGAAAGGAGTTGTAAAACGTAGCCTGTAAAGGGGAATCATTAATGCAGTCTGTAAGCAGACCTTTGGAGATCAAATCAGTGTTGTATCTAAAAAATAAGTGTTACGCCTAAGAGCTAACGGGAGACCATTGGAGGTCAGAACAGTGTTGTTTAAGCCATAGAAGTTGAGAGAGGGAATCTCGGGAAATAACTTATGGTCATTTAACTAAAGTTGGAGGCATAAAAGCCATGTTATAGGTGAAACCAAGACCAGCCAAAAAGGCACATGTGGAATCCTGCAAGCAGGCCACAGCTAGTAGTCCATTGTTCTCAACTTGCACCCAAGATCCCACAAAGGTAGGGGGAGGGTAAGTTTTACTGCACCCGCTGTCCACTAAAAAAGGAAGGGGGGCAGCCACCCAGTAAAGTAAACAAACCAGTGAAACACAGAACCACAGCAAAACCTTATCTCTAAAGGAAGCAGATAAAACAAACAGCCATGGAAGAGGTTAAGAGACTAAAAAGTGCCACTTTTTATCACTCGATGGAATGGTCTATTTCCAGAGAGAATTTCAATGACTTAAAAAGTGACTGCAGGCTCGCATCGCGAGACTTGTCCGTAGATGAATTGAAGACTGCAAAAGAAGCGATACAAAATTCGTTTTCCAAGCTCAAAGAGACGAACGAGAAATACATAAAGGCTATGGAGGAGGTTAACCCAAAAGAGTATTATATATTTGAATATGATATCAAAAGAGAGAAAAAAAATACCCAGGACGTTCAGGAAATTCAGGGATCCTATATGGAAAGGATTGATAGCATGCTAGGAATACTGGTATACCCAGATCCAGCAACAAAGAGCCCAGCCCGCAGAGCAGAGCCAAGTGAGAAAGAGCAGATCAAAGGCCTACCGAAGGCCAACTTGTGGGAGTGGGAGAAAGTCTATGAGGACGACAAACTTGATTGGTCGTTAGCTAGAAAGTACCTCCCCTATATGTTTGACATCGCTGAACTAAAAACTATAGAAAAAGTATTGAATGATTCTTACTCAAAACTCACCGAGTCCGAAGGAAATTATGTAATTGCTTTAGAAAAAGCTGACTCCAGGGACCATTGTATTAACATAGGGGAACTTAAAAGTGACATTTTGGCCAGAAAGGAAAAACACAAATTATATATGGAGGAAATCAAAAAGGATCTGAGCCAAAAAGAGGCTAGGGTAGAAAGGAGGAAATTGTTGAGGGCCAGCAGAGCACAGACCAGCGGGGGGGAAGCAGAGAGCCTCCCTGACCAGCCATCCATATCAGCAAAACCAAGTGGGGGAGAGGTCGTAAACCCAGGATGTCCCACAGCACAGACCAGCGGGGGAGAAGCCAAGGGCCTCCCCGTCCAGCCTTCCACACCAGCCGCAGAGGACCCACCAGTCCTGGTGGGGGCCTTGATGCCAGCCGCAGTGGGCCCAGCAGGAAGCCCACCAGGGGACCGAGAGATTCGCCACCTAGACGAAGGCAGCCCAGGAGAGCCACTGTTCTTTTTAACCCCTACAGAGCAATCCACGCCAGCAGCGGCGGGCCCACCAGGAGGCCATGATATTCGATGCCTGGGGTCCAGAGTAGGAGCCCCAGAGGAACCAGTGTTTTTATTCCCTACAGGAAAGGAGGGAGCCGGTGAGCCGTTCACGCCAGAAGACGGGCCACCGGAGATCACAGGTGGAGAGGTGCACATCACCCCCAACCAACAAGCAGAGGTGTCAGAGAAGCTAACTGACATCCAGCAGGAGACTGCAGCTGCCGCAGACTGCAGCATCCCAGCCACACAGCCTGCCATGGCTGACACCACACAACAAGCCGAGGAGAGAGCTACGAGGCCGGCAGTCCACGCCTCACTCTCAATCACAGTCGAAGAAGCGGGGGCGACCACAGCGTCCATGTTCCAGACCGCAGAGCCTTTGGTCCTGACCGCGGAGCCACTCATCTGTGGCTCTGTCGGCACGCCAGAAGGAGAAGGAGATCTAGCTGAGGAGGCTGCCGAGCTTGCAACCTCCACCAACCAGCTCATTCACGTCACATTGACGAGAGGTGCCATTGGGAATAATCCAGCACCGGGAGACCAGCACACAGCCGCCACCGAGGGCGCCATCACAGAGACCGCAACAGGAGTTGACGAGGACACCACCGCTGCCGCAGCGACCAGAGGGCTCGTCACCAAGCAGCCTACCGACATCACATCAGAGAACGCCGCCACCCAAGAGGAGGCCAACCTGCACACAAACGCAACGTCCCACAACACCGTCGCAACGACCACAGCAGACGACACCAGAGAGGTCGTCGCCAACCAGCATGCCGTCATCAGAGACGCAGTCATCGTTGATGCGGTCAACGCATCAACTGTAACCCCCGCTAAGGCAAGGCGGGCGGGGACAGCCGTCGCCGCGCACATCATGCCAAATGCATTGAGCCCCTGCTCAGGGGCAGTTGCCACTCGCTGCCACACCGCGCCACTCACTACAGCTGTCACTAGCTGTCACACTAAGGCTAAAGGGGGTTCCCTCACAGCCACACTCACCACAGCTGTCAAAACCGTCACTGGCATGCTCTCACGCCATCCAGTGGCAACCACAGTGAAGCAGGTTGACAGTGAGATTTTGTTCTGGGAAGACTTGTCACTTGAAGACCAGAAGTACATTATGGACTACTTTGAAGACGTACACCGCGCACTCACCGAACCGTTGTTCACCACTGTCACACGTACAGTAAAGATGAGTTATGCGAAACTGCACACACACACAAAGGCTGCACGGGCCAAAATCAAGTGGAAAGAAAGGTAGTTTGATTTCCCACAAAAGAAAGGGAAAGTAGTGACGAGTAGCCAACGACAACCAAAGACATTCGAAATCATTTCTGTGACAGTATTCAATGTAAAGTAATTGTTTACCATGAGTTGTCCAGGAAGAAGAACGGGGAGAAATGCAAAAAATGAAATGTAAGGTTTTTGTTGTAATTGGAACGGAATTTAACCTTTGAAGTATTAGCTTGAAAATAATCAATAAGACAATTTGTAGATCTGCTATTTTCCACAGGAATTTTGAGAAATTGACTAAAACCCACCAAGGGAATTGCTTTAAGAAATTTGTAATAAGAAATTATTTGTAACATTCATCAGTAGAGTCAAGCTTAACCAAACTAAGAAAAGCAAGAAGTTATATAAACTAAGGTGAGGGGTGGGGTGTAAAAAAAAATATATATATATATATATATATAACACTTCCTCTGCCTAATGTCTCTGTCACCAGGGGTCAATGAACCGAAACCATCCTCTGCTACCAAAAAACAACCCTTCCACTGCCTAATGTTTCCCTCTCCCTGTCTCCTGTCACCAGGAGACAGGAAGAGTGTTCACAACCATTTGAGAATCAAAGATTCAATTGGAGAATTTGTTTAATAAGAAAGGTAAACCTGTCTAATGGAATGAGAAATGTATAAATGAAAATGTAAAAGCAGACCAAGCAAAAGTTCAAAATTCAAATATCAATACGTTTGTCTAAAGAAAATCATAACTGTCGGTAAAATTTGGAACGGGAAAAAACAAATATTGCATTCCAAAAATTTGGGAAATTTATTAGACTGCGGTGAGGGGTGTCAAGTTATTTTCGTACTGTCATGAGTGTATTAAAATTATGGAAGTCAAATCGTATAGAATTTTATCCTGAAATGACTCAGTCTGTGATCTGTAGAGATTAACAAGGAATTAGACCGTAACATGTGCCCTGTCTCCAGAGAGAGAAGCCAGATAACAAGGTCATAAAACCCCCACTCAAACAAACAGGGGGTCTTGCTCTCCCAGACCCAGGGAGGGAGGAGAGAAATAGCTGGGAAACTGTCATTTCATATTTACTGCATGTATGCATTATTATTATTAAGTAACCAAATGTATGTAACGTTGTATTGTCGCTGTAATACTTAAAATGCATCACTATGTTTCATAATCCAGTCAACCAAAGTTGGCCCGACCACACTGAAATAATAGCAGAAACAAAGAGCCCACCACAGGGGGTAGGTCCCCCAAAGATCAGTGATCACATTACAGACAAGGAGAGAGAAGTGTGCTATCAGCCCATTGGCCCCACAGAGCAACCATCATGTGTTCTCTGGAAAGGTCTTAGCCAGCAAACAGGAAGTGGTACCTCAGATTCACAAGACCACAGCCAAGGAAACACCTTCAAGCAGAGAGCCAGGGGGCCATTGGTGAGAATGAGAGATATACGAAATTGCCTTATCTGATGTACTAAACTGTTGTGTGATGTGTGTATTAATTGCTGTTGTTATATGCTTGTTTTTATACAGGTTTATAACCTGTTGGTTTTCTGTAGTTGGGGAACTTTAATCAAATAGTGGACTTAGTGCTAGGGCTCCAGTGTAGGGGACAAACCACTGTAGGAAGCACAAAACTAAGTTGGCTTGTCAAAGTAAATTGCTTGTTTATGGGAACTATCGCGTTTGCTGTATGATCGTGTTTTAATAGTATGTTTATGTATGTATGTTATTGCAAATAAAATATAAAAGACACGTTGGTTATAATTTTCTAGCTATAGGAAAACTTCTGAGTTGTGCCTAAATACCCTGGCCTCGCTAAGCCTTTTCAATAGGCGAAATCAACGCTCACAAAAGTGCGTTGGTCTAAAAAATTGAACACTCTCTCTCTCTCTCTCTCTCTCTCTCTCTCTCTCTCTCTCTCTCTCTCTCTGAACTAATTCTTACTCATTACCATCAGACAACTCCTACATAATGATGAGCCTCTAGGGTGATAATCTCCATTTGTACGTGTATATGCATGTGTGTGGCGTGTACACGTGCATGTGTGAACTTATCCCACCTCATTGCCATTCTGTTGGGGTAAAGGCGGGTCAATCAAGGCCAGCTGCACCACGGTCTCCCACACGTGTTTGTGCAGATCGCGGGCGGTCAGCTTGAACTGGACAGGTTCATCCAGGCTGGCGGCGTCGAGCTGAGTAAAGATTGATCCGTCCGTCCGAACGCTGAAGCTGGGATCACTGCTCTGGAAAACCACTCCATTGTTCCCTATGCAGTCATCAAACTTCACTGCAGAGAGAGAGAGACAGAGAGACAGAGAGAGAGAGAGAGAGAGAGAGAGAGAGAGATGTTCAGATATTACGAAGAACTCTTGTTCTACAGACAATTGATTAAGTAAAGCATTTACGGTAATGATACCGCGCACGCATACGCGCACGCACACACACAGGCAGCATACGGTACATTAACATGCCCGCGAAATCACAGTTTTAAGTCAATATGAAGTGAAACGATCCATATCGGTGGACCCTACAAGAGCCATATTAATGAAAACGATTATCACAATCAGTAGTGCGTAATTGTAGTGGCTGCGTTGTTTTTCACCGCACACAGATAGAAGTCCCATTCAGTTCTTCATTTCTCCATTAATTTCTCAATAGATGTTTCAGGAAATCCTTACAGTATATATAAAAGTGTTTCAAACCTGGAATCAAGCCAACCAGGCTGAATAAGCATTTCAGCACACAGCTAAATGTAAACCAATCATTGCAATGTCATCACGGACTACCAAAAATACAGTGAGTCGACTAAATGAACTGTAGATTTAGTCAACTAAAATATTATTTTCAGTCAACTAAAACTACACTTACACTAAAACATTTCAGATGACTAAAATATGTCAAAAAAACTATGACTAAAGCTAAATAAATGTTTTCTGTAACACTGCATATCTGTACCTCCCCCAGTCCCCCACACTAAATTATCCTCTAAAGAAATAACACGTAATGTACTCCAAATATAAAATGCAATAAACAGGGTTCCCACACGTGTAACAATTCATTTTCCAAGCTTTCCCATAACTTTTCCAACAATGATACAGAGACAGAGACAATACTGTACAGTGAGAAATAATGCATTTTTAGATTTTTATAGTGTTGTCAGATTTTTATTGTATTGTCAGAGAGGCTTCTTGGCTTTTCAGTGCTGCGAAACCTTTCCACTCATGGTCCATGAAGAGCTGAATCATCGCTAAGCTTAGCTCATGTTCTACCTAGACCTCCCTCGCCCCCTTACGTTGGCTCCAACCTGACCTCCTCCCAACCCATCAATGAGCCAGCCTCGTCTCTCAGGGTTTAGAATGTCTAGACGGCAACCTTGGGCCGAGGGCTGTAACTCAACACGGCCTTGCGGACGGTTCTCTCACCCCGTGGGCCCTCGAGCGAGACTTCCACTGGCGCGAGCAAATCCCGCTCCTTGTTCCAGCCAAGCCGTGAGGCTGTCGGTGCTCAGTGCACTGTATCTAAGCACAGCACTAGCTTTTCTCTGAGGCTGAAGCCATCGATGCTCAAGACAGGCACTCAGATAAGAATATAAGGCCTCCTCAACAACACTCTGTCAACTCCTTGTAGCAGGTTTACAGGGGGAACCTGTGTCCTCCTGGCGTTGGAAGTATAATACAGAACAGGTGGATTAAAGTAGAGACAGAAACATCTTTGTTCACAACAACACCAACAACAACAACAACCATTGGTTCCAGACACTTCCGTTTGTCATTGTTACTTCTCTAATGCCTTCCCTGTTCCTCTGTGTGTGTGTGTGTGTGTGTGTGTGTGTGTGTGTGTGTGTGTGTGTGTGTATGTGTGTCTGTGTGTGTGTGCGCGCGTGTGCGTGCGTGCGTGCGTGCGTGCGTGCGTGCAGCTTTGCAAGCTGGTAAAACGTCATTTTGGGGGTGAACTATCACACATGTCCAAGTGCATGGACAGCCTTGCAAAAAAACACCATGCACTTTCACATGGTGGGATCAATACCACTAGAGTCATTATAAAAATCAGCCCGCAGCTGAGCAGTGAAGCCCAACGGACCGGCAGGTTCTGCACGCAAACAAGTTGAGAGCAGCGGGTCCAGACTCTGCATTGATCTGACAAACACCACATGGGGGCATTTGGCGAATGGCCATGGGGAGAGAGTTCCAGAGTTCCAAATATTGCACCATTGGAACGTACCTGCTCCCCCAGGGCAGTACAGGTGACTTTTTCTTCTCTATAACTATACTGTTCGAAGAGGAAAGGATGGTTAGAATGAGCAGCTCACATGGATGAGACTGCATAAGGTGGAGGATGTTCCATGAGGTGCGTCTATCACTCTTGCTTTCCTTTTTACTTTACTTTACTCTTACTTTTAATAATTAATCATTATTTATCTGGTATCCTAGTTTCTTCCAGGCATTACAAATACATTGTTCTCTCTACTCTCTATAATTTACCTTGTTGTTTAATGGCCTGAGGCCATTATCTGCTTATTCCTATGTCGCTCTTGTAAGTTGCTCTGGCTAAGAGAGTCTGCTAAATGCCCAAATTGTAAATTGTAAAACGTGTGCGTGCGTCCGTGCGTGTGTGTCCTACACTTCTGTATCTTTCAAAGCACCAGGGACGTGCAGAGAATGTTAGAGAGGCAGGGGCTGAAATTTCTAAAAGGGCCTTTTGGTGAAAATATCTAAAATAGCAGACCTGCAAGCTCACAACGCGCGACACGTTTTCGGTGCTTGATACCACACTGAACTAAGCATAATCAAGTCAATACTGGAGATGTGGTGTATGGCATGGATTTCTACACAGAGAGGGCAATTCCTTCAACATAAGATGCTGCATTTAAGTTCAGGAGACTTTGGACAAGTCAATTCTCTTGAATGCTGCCTTCAGGTATGGCAGGGAAAGAGGGCATTTATCATAGTAAAAACTATTCATGGTCTTGAGAGGGCACTTTTTACAGATGGATATGATGTATATGTGTGCACGTGCCTGCAAAGCATAATATCTCACTGGAGGGGAACATAATCTGGGGACATGGAGTATTAAGTGGTATTAGTCCTTCTTATTCGGGGGACATTATTATTGATTACTTCCTTGTATTGCCATTGATACCGCAGCTTATATTGATACTGCAATTTCATTCCTGGAGGATGTTGCATAAGATGCTTCTATCACTCTTGCTTTTCTTTCTTACTTTCCTGTTCGCCACGTCTCTTAAATACTCTCACTTCTCTCCGCCTACTTCCAACAGTTCTCAACTCCCTAGCAGCAGCTGGAGGAGACCTTATTGGGTCCAACTTTACAGGAAGTAGAGGACACGTCGCGCGAGAAGGGATGCGATGGTGGAGAGGAGGAAAGTCGAGTGGTTACAGAATGATGGTGAGGAGGAGGAGAGAGAGGCGGAGGGGGGGGGGGGCAAGAGGGACAGCTTTAATGTCCATAGTCTACATGTGTAAATTATGTATAGGAGAACGTACATACATGCTCCACTGTAAGTCTCTCACTCCTTTAGAAGGGCATAGGGCTTGGAGGAGCAAGTCAGATCTTAGATTGTGCATGAATGTGCGTGCATGTGTGCAGTGTGGGGTATATGATTCATCTGGGTGCGGATTGACTATTTTTTTTATTTTATTTTTTCCAACACAGCCACATTGGAATGGATGGGACCGTCAGATTGCTGTTCAAGCCGCTTAATTGGGCTGGCCTCCCGAGAGACTGAGACAGATGGAGAGGTGCATGGATGGCATGAGAGAATGTGGAGAGAGAAACAGAACAACAGAGATCTAGATGGACAGAGAGGCGGAGAGGAGAGGAGAGGAGAGCAGAGGTGAGGAACATGGCCAACAGGTAGAGTGCAATCAGAGCAGAATACTGTGGGTTGGATGCTTGGTGATTGACTGAACACTGCCAGCAGCATCACTTGTCCAGCATGGATGGATCTGAAAACACAACTGATGGATGCTGATGATGGATGTGTTGGATGTGTACTGTGTGTGAAGTGTGAAGCCAGTACACATCAGGGGGGCTACAGTACACTGCTCCATCTCTCCCTGAGGCCCATGAAAGGGATTTGACATCCCCCCTAGCCTCCTCAAACAAGCTCCAACATGTGTGAGCCAAAAGAAACACAGAGATACTGTACAATACACACTGCACACACTGTACCGAGGAGCTGTTGTTGAACTAAATATACCACACAGAGACAAACTTTGGGGAACACTGTCACTTTGACAGACTATCCAGAAATAGTGCAATGAAAGAGTACAGTAACATGAATAAAATATACAGAGAATATTGTTTGTCACATTTCCTTTCAGCATTCACCATCATTATTCCACAACCAGCTTTGGACAAAATAAAGTGTTTAAAGTGCTGGACTAAAGAAGCCACACTAAGACAAAGAACGTTATCAAGGCATTGATTTTCTGTAATTTTAGTTACTCTTGTATCTGGTTTCAAATGCATTTTGGGGACAGAACAGGAAATACGCCATTCTGTCCGGTTCTACAGTACTTGAGATGCACCACCCATTAGTGTAGATAACATAAGTTTAGGTTTAAATGGAGTAGGATGTTTTGAACTTTTTTTCTTGGGCCAATTCTACAGTATAAGTCTACTAGGCAACTGGGAAGATTCTAATGGGTACCATTAATAGTGGATACAAAATTAACATTTGTTTTAGCTACTGTAGCTGTTGGATGTATGCCATTGTGAAGACACAGATACTGTAAAAGGGTATAAACCAGGGCCTGGAAAATATTTCTGGAGGAACTAAATCAATCATTATGCAGAACGCAATTAAAATATCACTTCTATTTTTATTTAATCCTATTTTGCAACATAATTATGCTACACTGCTTTCTTTGTTATTTTTCTTGTATTATCACTACATTTTTATCTTATAGCATTCTGAAGTTCAATGTTGCTGTAGTGCAGTGTATGTGGCGTGCGTCACGTGCCCAGATCCTTATCCAGGCCTCAGTCATCTCAAAGCTTGACTAGTGCAACTCCTTCCTCACTGGCCTCGCAGCATGTCCACTTAAACCCTTCCAAATGATCCAGAATGACACAGCACGCTTGGTCTTCAACAACCCAAGATCTTGATATGTCCCTCCCCCCTTTCCATTAGCTTCCGGTTGCTCTTACTGTATACATTTTTACACAAATGTGGAATGTGATTTAGACAGAAGCTAGTTTCATTATTTATCTGGTATCCTAATTTCTTTGAGGCACTACAGATACATTGTTCTCTCTGCTCTCTATTTATGTTACTATTTATCTTGTTTTTTTTTGTCCATACTTATTCCTATGTCGCTCTTGTAAGTTGCTCTGAGTAAGAGCGTCTGCTAAATGCCCAAATTGTGTGCATGGGGTGCTTGAGTGTCCTACTCTTCTGTATCTTTCAAAGCACATAGTAGCGACCTTAAGCAACGCTACGGCAACGGCAGATGACAACAGTAACCAGAAATGATCCACGCTCGATAGATAAACCTGCCGTCGCCGCAGCCGTCTCTACTACGGCAGAAGGTCCCTTCCCATGTAGCGCCTACTCCGTCTGCTGCGTGTACGCGTCACCATGGGAACCAAAACGTTCAGTGAAAGGGGTGGGAACCCGTCACCGCCGAGGCTTTGCTTAACCATTTTGACCACTACGGCGATTACGTCATAGCAGCCGTAGTCCGCCTGGCGTTGCCGTCCTGAAAATCATCGAGCTTAAAGTCGCTAATATCTCACTGGCAGGGAACATAATCTGGGGACGGTATTAAGTGGTATTAGTCCATCAAAACACTTGTTATTCGGGGGACATTATTATTGATTACTTCCTTGTATTGCCATTGATACTGCAGCATATATTTGTTTAATTCCTCAAAGGTTTTGTGAGTCTTACATAAACACTGTACAGCTAGACAGAGTAGCTTACAGAACAGTCTTTATCAATTCCCAGTGGAGGCAGATCTCAGTCTGCGTTGCCATTTGTTCCTTAGAATGAGACTTAATTCAAAAGTTACACAAAAAGTTCAGTTCACAACACAATACCATCTATTACATAAACCAAAG
This sequence comes from Nannobrachium achirus, assembly GCF_963921795.1. Classification (NCBI taxonomy): domain Eukaryota; kingdom Metazoa; phylum Chordata; class Actinopteri; order Myctophiformes; family Myctophidae; genus Nannobrachium; species Nannobrachium achirus. The sequence continues at coordinate 55,944,458 of NC_137818.1, forward strand.
AATCTCCTGAGACCAATTCTCCCATGCTCCCATAGTGCTTAGTAAATCACATCCCAGTGATTATAAAGAATCATAGCCGAATCAAAGACTTGTTTGCTTCACTCTGTGCTTTTTCGATTAATTAGTCATCCTCACTCTTCTGCCTTGGGTGCTTTGTGAAGAGAAATTAAAAACAGGATGGAAGCGGGCAGAGAAGGAGAGAGAGAGAGGGAGATAGAGAGGACAACTAATCATTGCCTGCACCGAGTGATCTCACTACATAGAAATATTAAACAAAGCAACTGACATCTCCGCAAAGTGCCATCAGCGAACCTACTGTACCTCCTACGGAGGCTGAGACGTATGAGCCTTCGCAGCTTATACATTTGCCTTATAGAAAACGGTTCTCACAGACCAACAAACATTTTTAGACGTTTTTAGAAGATTGGGTGCGTACGTGGTCTACCTATGTTATTATTATTTTTTCCAGATTGATATTCCTATGCATTTGTTGTATTGTTGTTGATGTACTGACATATTATCTTGCTTATTATAGTGATGTTTTACCTGCTTATTGTAAGTCGCTTTGGATTAAAAGCATCTACTGAATGCCTAAACTGTAAACTGTAACAAGGCTAAGCTGTGGAGGGTAACACCTTGAGGTCTAAGTTCTGTGGGGTGCCGTGCTCTGCCCTTCAGCATCTCTATTGACCAGAGCACAGTGAAGAAAGCAGGAAAGCTGGCGAGAGACCCAACCCATAACCTCAGCACCTGCTTCAAGGTCCTGCCCTCGGGGAGAAGATATGCTGCCCCTCTAATCAAGAAGGCAAAGGGCAGTGCCAGGTTCATCCCCTCTGCCATTAGGCAAACCCCCTGTCACCTGATCCACCTCACCTGGTCCAACTGGACTTGCTTGCTAATGTGCCCCATTAATACAAGCACAACACACACACACACACACACACACACACACGCGCGCACGCGCGCACGCGCGCACGCACGCACGCACGCACGCACGCACGCACGCACGGGCACAAAGGCTGATTGATGCCTGTTTTGATTGTGGTGTATATTATTGTTTTGCCTTTAATGTATGCATTGACCCGAGCAAAACAATTCTCCTGTGTGGATAATTAAGGATAATTAAGGACAACTAATCTGTTCTAACTACTGTTAAATACACTTGGGAAAATTGTTTTTTATACAAAGTGAAGTGAATGCAAAACCTTGAAATATGGCTGCCATTTGCTTCAAAGGTTTATGCCAAGCTAACTTTTCCTCTGTGGATGTGGACTGCATATATATTGTTTATGACAGCAGCAAATGCTGCAAACACCAAACTTCATACAGTATGGTGTTTGTATCTTCTCCCTGGAGAAGAAAAGCCACATTGTAAACGTGGGAAAAAAAGTTAATCCTTAACTTTGGTCCACAATAGTTTCGTCTTACAGTATGTGAATCACAACAACAGTGTTACAGTACACTATGTCAAGTTTATTTGAACGACAATTGTTTGTCTTAAAGTATGGATGGTGTATGGGAATCTAAACATTATGCTCATGTCTCTAGCCTATATCCATCTGCTTGGCATAATGTATAGTCACATACAGTACACGTACACGCACGCTCGCCTCGCAAACACACACACACACGTGCGCGCGCAGCAATAGAAAGTATTTGCACAGCAAACCACAGTCCATATCCCCATGCTCCTCTCGTTTCAACATAGCCGTCCTGACTCCACTTCATTCAATTTGTCCTTTTAACCTGCCTTTCTGCGGTTATTGGTTGCGTGGGGGTTGGGCTGTGCAACGCTCCATAGCAGTTGCCATTCATCGCATTTTCAGGATCAATAGCCTACAAATTCAATGATGTATTTGATACGCTTTCCCGCGACTCCTCCCGGCCCCACAGGTCCCATAGCACTTACTGTAGGGCCCACACTGCCAGGGAGGCCAAATGGGGCCTCGTGAGAGATCCCATGCATACAGCCTGACCGCAGAGGCTGAAACAACGACTTAACAAGGTGCTGCAGGAGTAAAATAACCACGATGAGAGGCCTGTGTGTGTGTGTGTGCGTGTGCGTGTGCGTGTGTGTGTGTGTGTGTGTGTGTGCAACACCCCAGGCGTCTCCTGGACTGATGGCTCTGCGTCCTGGGTGCGAGGAGGAAGAGGAGGAGATGTGAGGAAGGCTGGAGAGACAGAAAGAGGGAGGACGGCTGTCTAGTGTTTCACTGAGAGAGAGAGAGAGAGAGAGAGAGAGAGAGAGAGAGAGAGAGAGAGAGAGGACTAGAGGCTGTCTAGTGTTTCACTGAGAGAGAGAGAGAGAGAGAGAGAGAGAGAGTAGTGTTTCAATGAGAGAGAGAGAGAGAGAGAGAGAGAGAGAGAGAGAGAGAGAGCGAGAGAGAGAGGACTAGAGGCTGTCTAGTGTTTCACTGAGAGAGAGAGAGAGAGAGAGAGAGAGAGAGAGAGAGAGAGAGAGAGAGAGAGAGAGAGAGAGACACGTTCTGCCGCTCTCAGCACTTTTCCGGCCACGTCTGGACCTCACATGAATTGGCTTTGTTTTCATACATTTCACACAATATTTCTCACTCGCTCGCCCTCTCCCCCCTCCCTCCCTCCCCCCAACCAGCCGTCTGCCTGTTTCCTCTGTGGAACCACCAATACTCAGGTGGCATTTAGCCAGCAGTCCCAAGGTTAGGTCAGTGTGTGTGTGTGTGTGTGTGTGTGTGTGTGTGTGTGTGTGTGTGTGTGTGTGTGTGTGTGTGTGTGTGTGTGTGTGTGCGTGTGCGTGTGTGCGCGTGTGTGTGTGTGTGTGCATATGAATACAGTATGTACTCATAGCCTGTCCTTTCATTTCCATCCCTGATATGAAACACCCCACCCCACACTAAAACCTGAAAATGTTCGACCAGTCTGTAGTGGCGTTTCCATAAAGCCACTTTTTGCGCATTAAGGCTTATTCGTAAAATATTTTTATGGAAACACTTCAAAATGTGAATAAACTTTCATTATCCGCAAAAAAAGTTATCCGCTTGGAGGAGGAGGATTTTGAGCCTTTATCGAATAAACTAAATGCGCAAAAGTGAATGGAAACGGGTCAGACAATAAATGCGAATAGATTATGACGTTCTAGGTCCATTTCCCCTGCCGCTTTACCAGTGGTGCTTTGGGATTTTCATTTCCGGGCGGACGGTCATTTATTGACGCACGCGTTTACACGGTCGTGCACCGTTCGGTGCCGTCCGTGCGTCCGTGTGGGAATTTTTCCGACCACACGGCGTCCGGTAGCGTCCGGCCTCCAAAGCGCTACTGCGCTTTACGTCCATGGTATAGCGTTAGCCCACAAAACAAACCGGTTGTTTGTTACACACGGAGTGACACGGACCGTGTGTAAATTCCTCCTGTTTTCAGCTCAAGCCATCGGTGGCGAACCCTTCCTCATCCCACGGTGTTGCGTGCCTGAAGTGCCCAATCTACAAGCTCTGAGCAGCTCGCATCCACGTCTCCGTGCCGCGTTGTGAGCTTGCAGATCGGCCACCTGAGCTTCCAGAGGACGCTGAAACTTGCAGGATGAGCGGTGCAGCGACGCAACCGCGGTTTTCCCGGTGAACCGGTAGCTTTATGTATTGAGAGAGGAACTCTTGCCAATTTCGTAAGAGACTCGTCGCCAATTGTAATATATTTAAAAGTTATTTGGGGCCATGATGATGATGATGACTGATAACCCCTTCTTCCCACTACTAGACAGCGACCGAGTCACAGCAGTCAGACGTGCAGACGGTGCAGTGCTCAGGTTCGGTCTGAAAAAAATCAGCCCGATCAACGTCGCTAATTCGAATGACACCCGCAAATGGAAACATGCTAAATTTGCTTTGTCTTAATGCGTATTTCTGATAATTCGCTTTCCTAATTCGAATAAGTTTATGGAAACATGGCTTGTGTCACAGAACTCCTCCCCCCACACACACATTCAGAAGTGGAAACATGAAGCAAATACAACAGCATAAATATACGGTAATGTGGTTTGGACAGAGGCGTTATAGAAATCCAGACCATTTGCATTTTGTCAACAAAACAAAAAATAATCAGCATTTTGGCTTCTTTCTATTTCCATGGAAATGTTTGTCTTGGAGCAGCAAGTGCGCCGTGTTCAAAGGACAAAATCATTTTCATGTTCTCGCATGCTACCATAGAGAAAACAAACAAGAGACGACATTAAATTGTTTTCCCCGGCTAGCAGAGGAAATGCAGGCTGTAGCCTATTTAAGAAATCTAATCAACATCTATTCATCACATCTTTTAGAAAATGTTTGTGAGGGAACAGAACCTAAAAATCGAGAAAAAAAAAATCCTTTAAAACCATGGAATAAAACCCATCATCCGCTAGTACACATTAAAGGAGTAGTTCACCCCCAAAATGACTTTTTTTCTATTGATTACTCATACCACGGACACTTGAGTTCAATAATATCTTTAGTTTTTTGTCGCATTCCTAAGACAAAAAAAGTACCCTGACGGTTTCCCCATCAACTGCCATTCATCTGGGTCCCCATTCAGGGCCATACATCCGGGTCCCCATCCGGAATCAATGGGGATACATGTACTATAATAATGTTTTTGTCTTAGGAATGCGACAAATACAAAAATATGTTATTGAACTCAAGTCTCCAAGGTATGAGTAATCAATAGAAAAAAAGTAATTTTGGGGGTGATCCCAGGAAGAATGTTAAAGGAGTAGTTCATGAACTACTCCTTTAACATTCTTCCTGGGAAAGGCCTTGCATGGTGATTCCAATGTTTTCCTCAGACAGGAGAATTTACAGCAAACGGCCAAACTATACTGAAAACAGAAAAAAAGCAATCCAGAGCCACAGTACAAAGCAGTCTGTCCCATTAGCACCTCGCTGTTGACACATAATTAATTCATACAATGGCTCATTCACATGTTCATTGTCGTTGGTTAGTGAAATGACATTCGCTGCGTATAGATTTCTTTCCTTAAGATGAAACTGTACGACGGTGTACTTCAATTATTGGAAAAGGCAACACCCACAGGAAGAGATGTCATTAAAACGCTGTCAGTGTTGAGACTGTAATTACAAAGGAATGCTGTAATGGTCATCAATACTACTTGTTAGAGGAAATTACACTTCAGCTTGAGATCCTGAATTAATTTGCTTTGTTATCTGAATGACTAAGGATGTGTGTGCACTGCACACGTGCATGCGTGCATGCATGTGTGCGTGCGTGCATTATCGTCCATTATCGGACTGTAGGCTACTGTATTCAGTTAAAGAGGTAAGCGGTACTGCAGAAAAGTAATCAATGGGGTTGAAGACTGTCAGGTAAGCGTTTCCTCAGGCTTCTAGGCATTAACAAAACAAATCCCTGAGCATGACTGCATGCCTGAGTGTTTTTAAGATTAGATAAACCTTTATTGATCCCTGGTGGGAAATTCAGGTGTCATATTGTATCAGCCGCAGCAGTGAGAACTGCACCAAAGGTACAATTAAGATTAGGAGTCAAGTATCAAACCAAGACAAAATAAATGCATGAATAAAGCTGGCCCTAGATATCTGCACTGGATTTCTGAATGTGTGAAAGTGATATACGGACGGACAGACAGACAGACAGACAGACAGACAGACAGACAGACAGACAGACAGAACACAAGTGTAACGGACGGACAACAAAACAAGCTCCAGCCCTGTGGAGAAAATTAGACATGTCAGGTAACACACTTGTGGGTGTGCAAAGACACACATACAGCGTACAACACACAAACACACATACACACACACACACACGCGCACGCACAAACACGTGCACACACAGAGGACAAGGACTTGCAATGGGAGGCTGGCAAGCTCCCAGAAAAAATAGAGAAGTGGCATGCAGTGTGTGTGTATATGTGAGCGCGTGCGAGCGCACGCGAGTGTGTGGTCCACTAACACTTATTGTGCTATGTGTAAAGAAATAAATAAATTAGCAGAGCTAGCAGGTTGCTCTGACAAGTCCTGTTAATGAGAACATCCTCTAGAGCCTTTTGGACCAGCAAGAGAATCCAGAGGCCACGATCATCTGTTCAGCCTGGAATACAGTGTTGGAAGGAGGGGAAGATGCAGAGCAGCAGAATGCCTGCACAATTAGACCACACCATCTGCAAGCAAAGAGCTAATGTAGCTGGACCTCAAACACACAGAGAGAGAGAGAGAGAGAGAGAGAGAGAGAGAGAGAGAGAGAGAGAGAGAGTAGAGAAAGAGGGAGAGAGAGACAGAGACAGACAGATAGAGAACAGGCGTAGGTAGGCAGGTACCGTAAAAGACGATCAATAGAGGGATGAAATAGATGCTGCGTTTCATCAACAGAAAGAAATGAGAGCAGGTCAGAGGTCACAGTAATGGTGCTTTAAGAAGGGTCAACTGCTGTACAGCACGGATGTTCAAAAGTGAAGTGTCCTCCAGGCAAACATGGATTACAGTTGTTCTGTATTGTAGCAAACTCAAAACAAACTGCCAAAGGCATCTGTTCCCAGAGGGCGTGTGAAAGCCCCCTGCCCTCCCAGTGAGACAACCAAAAGAGAAGATGGAAGAGGGGAGAATCGTGTAAGATTGCATCTCGCATCAGAGATCTCTGCCACGTCTATTTCTGTACTCATGCTACAGGCGGATCTGCGCTTTTTATTTTGTGTTTGTGTGCCGATGGCACATACAGTCTTTGATCATGTGTTAGCCCGTTTGGCTGCAGTTGAGTTACCTCCACCTAGCTTAGAGTGGTGCGAAGCCAAATGGCGTCACACAAGTTTGGAAAATCGCAAAAACCAATGTACAGAGGCTTAGGAACGCACAAGACACTCGGCTGTGTAGCATTACCATGAATGATCTTTGCAAAACTCCAAAAGCTCCAGATAATCGCTTCAGCTAATCCCCATACGCGTTGAGCAAACAGCCATGGAGAGAGTGAAGGGTGTGTGTGTGTGTGTGTGTGTGTGTGTGTGGGTGTGGGTGTGGGTGTGGGTGTGTGTGTGTGTGTGTGTGTGTGTGTGTGTGTGTGTGAGACATACTGTAGGACACCAGTGACTAGAGCAGTGGTTCTCAACCAGAGGTCCTTGAAGGGGTTCCAGGTTGTCCCCAGATAAATTATGGATCTATAAGGGTCCAAGTGGACCCTACTATATATCTTTATATCTTTAACTCTCTTTTTGAGAGTGTAAAATGAAACCAAATGGACCTGTACGGGTCCATTTGGTTTCATTTTACACCCGATAAACATCTGCATTACTTCATTTACAAGAAGTCTACAGACTCTAGACAGTTAGAGAATGTAGAAGAAGTGTTATTATTTTGATCAATGTTTGCCTGTTATCTCTCTTATGCTGGTACCAACATCAATAAAGCATGGAATTGTGGATAAAATCTTTTAGGTTTTAGGTCTGAAAGGCTAAATCTCTAAATGGTGGTCCGTGGCTCAAATGCCAAATAAATCATGGACCTTGATATGAAAAAGGATGAAAACCACTACTGGACTAGAGCGTTCTTATAGGACATGGCCTGCATGGCAAACTGCTCTGTGAGTCTTGCAGTAGCCAGACAATTGAATTTGTCTGAATATGTCTGAACTGACCAAACCATGGTCATCCTCAGACCAACCACAGACCAACCACGGCTTTCCATTACAGCCCAGTCAATCAGAGGCTTAAACCGCACCTGCTGAATTGTGGTTCAGACCCCCCGTTGCTGTTATTGATGATATACGATGGTGGATCTGACCACATGAGACTAATGAGACGTAATGAGCAAATACTTTATATTCATGACTCTCAATTTATTATGCACATTAGCCACTTTTTTATGCACTTTAATCTACTTCGCTCTAATAATCTATATCTTTTAACCGCATTGATGGTTATGCACAATTACAAATTTCACCCATGTTACTTGTAATATGATATGACAATAACGTTTGAAGAACTTGCATTCACTATTGAAATTGAATTATTGACATGATTTTTTTTTTACCTTCATTATCATGAAATAGGCTTTTTTTTTTGCATAATTCTAATTGGCAACCTATAATAAGACTTCACTGTCTTTCACTATCTGGTGTGGAAAGATCTTGCCAGCCTTGGAAAACGGCTAAGTAGATCAAGTTGTGTCTGAAAAGGTTGCCCAGCTTGGATAGATGAGGCTCTGTCTATTCCTACTGCAGCCTCCCTGTCTCTCTCCCCCCTCTCTCTCTCTCTCTCTCTCTCTCTCTCTCTCTCTCTCTCTCTCTCTCCGTCTCTCTCCCCTTCCCCCACACACATTCTATCTCTGCCTCTGGGGTCCAGTGGGCTTGCTGTGAAATGAATGAGAGAAGAGGCGTGGGCAGACAGCAACGCTAAGATAATGACGACGTTTTGTCAGTCCTCGCCTCGAGCGGCGTCTCTTGGCACATGAAAGACGAGGTGAATAGCGGGGCAGCGTGGTAGGAGAGAGGCGATGCGGTTGCAAGCAAACAGGGCTGAGCACGATGCGTGTGTGGAGACTGTGGGTGTCCGCCAAGGAAGAAAGGCTCCAGTATGGCGTGGTTTGATTTGGTCATTTTAATCCACACAAAGACAAGCAGCTTGCTAACACAGCCCTCAGACCATGTCAAAGAGCTCACCGCTGGTCAGAAACCTCTCTCTTTGCTCTCCATCTCTACGCCACACATGCAGGCAGAAAGGGAACTGTGAGCCATTATAGAGATGAGAGAAGTTTCCCTCAAAGAACACATAATGAGAAGTACCACGATCCCAGTGTTTTCTGTCTCCCGCTATCGTTTCATGATGTTTTGGCCTCCACCTCTGCACTGCATCCTTATTTTGCTCACAGACTCAACGAGTTAGAACCGTGAATTATTTTCCTGTGTGCTTTGCTACGTTTCTGTCACAGTAGCGGTCGTGAGACTAATTACCACCGCTGTTCAACATCAGACAAACAAACAAAGAAATAAACAAATGGCAAAACGTTAAAAAGTACTCCCTGCGTAACAATGAGCCTCATTTATTTGGAGTCGTGCTGGAATATGATTTGCGACTGAGCGTGCCCTTGCTGTACATCAGACACCCCGACAGATGCTTAGTTACGACTAAGCCGCTAAAGACGATGCTTAACGTTATGGTTGTGCAAGGAGCGAGAAGGGGGACGGGGAGGGGAATGCAATACGCTGGGAGAGAAATCATAAACCGCAAAGCTTTGAAAACAGATAATTAGATCTGTGACAACAGAGCACAATAAGTGTGTCAGCAGGGAGGGAAGCTGCATAGCCTGAGACAGCGGCACAATGTGCCCGCCTAAGCAAATCTAATATACATCAAATGCAACATCTGAATCATCCACCCAAACTGCCAGCACAACTGATGATGCCGGGATGAAGAAGAGAGAAAGCTGATCTTTCACATCTTTTCCCAGAATACTGAGGGCAACTGTCGTACAGAATGTAAAAAACGAAACAAAACATGTCTTAGGCTCCGTTTAGACGACCATGGTCTCTAGAGAAAATGTCTAAGTCCCGCTGGGTTCTCGCTTTTCTGCATTTACACGGAGACACAGTGATTGAAAACACTGTAGTGTGCATGCCATGTGGCTAGGTGGCGATGACGCACTGCCAGATAGACCAGCACTTCCGTTCAACTTCCTATCGAGCCGACGTGAGCCATGACATCACACATTTTGTTTTGCCCGTTTACATGGAGACGCGAGGCGGAGCGTCTTCCTTTTCCACGGTGAAAGGTGGTTTCACTTTGTTGCGGATTCAATACCCGAAAATGCAGCTGTTGTCTAAACGGACGTTATATCTGACATTTTATTTTGCCGTTTTCGCTAGAGACCGTCACCATGTAAACTTAGTCATGGGTCCTTCTGTCTCTGTCCTAGACTATCGCTTACTGAAACACAACAGGACAGAGATGAAAGTCTTGTCAGTGCTTCATTAGGCCACTAATTAGGATGCTGACTGTATACTTAAACACCCTCTGCAGTCTGTCTGAGTCAGGACTACAAAATCCAGAGATCACGGAGAGTAGGTGTGACATGGCCGTTGACGACACGCGCGCACGCACACGCACACGCACACACACACACACACGCACACACACACACACACACACACACACACACACACACACACACACACATCCAAAATATACCAAACTCACATTATCGAGAAATACAGCGGCAGCACTTGAAGGTGAAAAGAACCCACAGACACGTGCTAGGTTGGGAGAGTGAATGCATGTCATTTGATTGGGCTGAGGTCACTGTTGGCTTTGGTCAACTGAGGAAAAGTAGCAGGCTGATGTGGGGGCTCTCTGTCAGAGACTGCATGGCACTGTCTGCAGTGGCATTTGGCACACATGATGAATTACTGTAAAACTGGAGCCGTCGATGCACGGTATGAGGTATAAAGAGACAGACAAAGTAGTTTTCATACAATCATTGGTCTGTCCATTCAGTTGCCCCACAGTCTCAGTCTGACAAAGAAAGTGCAGTACAGCACTTTTGTTTATGCTGTTATAAAATGTTGAGTTTGTGCCTGGAGGGAGACTAGAGGAGAGGAGGCCACATTTACAGTATAGCAGTCAACTGGTTATGTCCGTGATACTGCATTTCCTCTGTGAGAGAGGAGAAACAATACGATATCCTTTGACTACTTTAAGAGTGCCAGATGGGAGTTAGGTGGCGGCAAAGGCAGTGAAATGAAACTGATACGGCTCAGAAAAGGATTATTCTTTGCCTCAAGTGTCAGATCTAGATGTAGTGATTTGTTGTTTGTTGTGGGAGAGGTGCCGCTGCTATTTGGCTATATGGGCCTAACGAAGGCCTAGGGACCTCCCTCCTCACCCCTCTTGGACTTCACTGACCGGATGAAAGATTTGATCACTTGCTGGAACCAAACTTATCCCCGCCCTGCTTCTATTCTCTCTCCTATAGACCCCCCTCTGCAGTCCCCTTCGTCCAAGCTGGAGAGAAACCAACAGGCCTCCTCCATCCACACAGCCTCAGACTTGCAGCTGCAAGTCACCCTGGGAAAGCAGCTGAGGTTCTCACAGCACAAGTGTAACAACACTCCGCCCGGACATGATCGGGGTGACCAATATGTTCGTATATGGACAAATGTGTCCCTGGCACTAGTACTAGTGTTTCACAAATGTTAATTATTTGCTTAACACTGAGAGTGTACAAATGTAATCAAATAGACACATAAGGGGTCCATTTGTACACTCTCAGAGTTACAGACCTGTTATGGTCATCCAGGGCTAGCTCTTTATGTGTTTCTGGTCCGTGGCATAAATTGAATTTTGACAAAAATATCAACCACAAGCCATCATGGCAATGACCCAGTGCTTAATTTGAGGGGGAACATGGGGGAACATGTTCCCCCACCTCTATATTTGGATCCGGCACCTATTTGATTGGATCCGGGACCTTACATGTCAATCAAAATAGTGCTGTTTGGTCATTTATGTTTTCATCCTTAAAAATAGATACCTTTTGGCTGCAGCATTTTTATTTACTTTATATTTTTATGTTTTTGTGAAATGTCTTCATTTTTCTTATGTGGTGCTTCATAAGTGACACAGTGAAACACAATAGACAAGCTATACACATAAGGTATACATGATGTCATAGAATTTTGTTAACAATTTGAATATGGCAGTTATTCAGATTGATCATTCCAAATTGATAATTGACTACAAGTGTTCTGATGGCCCACATACTGTATACAGTATGTGCCAAATGTTGCTGCTAATATTATACTGGGTGCGTACATTTAGGTAAAAACAAACGTGGACGCGGCTGTTTACGCACGCAGTTTGGGATCCAGCACCTATTCATTGACAAATTAAGCACTGCAATGACCCCTGGACATGATCATCGCCTCTAAGGCAAGAAAACACCTGCTGGAACTCACTGTGCCCTGGGAAGAGCGAAATTGAGGAGACCGATGAGAGGAAACCCGCTAAGTAGCAGAAACTGGTGGAGATGTGCAGGGAGAGAGGCTGCAGGACATGCTATGAGCCCGGTGGCAGAGGCTTCGCGGGACGTTCATTTTGAGAAGTCCTCAGTCGATTGGGAGTTACAGCCATTCAATACACGAGCGAAGCGGCAGAGAAAGCCACAGCTAAGGTGGCTTTGGATTAAGAGGGGCTGATCCATGGGTTGCTGTAGGGACGCAAGTTCGGGCCTGAACAACCCTCGGGCTGCATCGCCCCGATGACCTCAGGACCTCTCAGTGCAGAGAGGAGATGTTTCTTGCATTCTAATTGAGAGAATGGCCTGGGGCCATTTATAAACCAACTGGAGCGTTACATCCTGAACACTCCAAAGCGCGTCCTCTTCGTTGGTGCATTTAGAGAGGCGCTGAGGCTCAATCCCCAAACCAGACGTGTATCAGCAGGATCAATGATGCCATCATCCCAAAGTCTTGCACTTGAGTAGAAAACAGTGTGAAGTAAGCCGTGCTTTTTATGAGTTCATTTCATTAAGTGTCCCGCAACGCATGGTCAATGAGACAAGTGTGGGACATACCGGTACATACGTATATACAAACAGACAAAGCCAGATGTAGGAGCGGTTAGCACCGGTCAAAGAATGTTTGAGAGCCACTGTGCCAGAGCACTTGAATCATTCAGAATGGAGCCATCATCACTGACAAACTGCTGGACATGGCTGCACTCTGGGGATGGAATCATTCTCTAACTCCTGCCTCGTGCAAATAGCATGTGATGAATTAACAATGAGCCCAGAGACACAGAAGCCATCCCATGTCAAACTTGGACTTGCTGGAGGGGGAGGGGGGGGGGGGGGGGGGGGGGCTGAGACGATGGGCAAGAGTCTGGGACGATGGAGCAATATCCATCTGTCTGCTGAGACAGTGTGCAATGAGCTGCTCACTATAGGGATAGAATGACATTATTCTGCATTATTCTCTGTCCCCCCCACGCCCCGTTTTTGGACGTTACTGTAATTATGATCCCATTAGAAGTCTTTGTTAAGTGTTCCATTCCATTATTAGCCAGAGAGAGAGAGGGAGGAGAGAGAAATAGGGAGAGACAGAGAGAGAGAAGAGAGACAATTGTGGGAGAGAGAGAGAGAGAGAGAGAGAGAGAGAGAGAGAGAGAGAGAGAGAGAGAGAGAGAGAGAAAGAGAGAGAGTGTGCAGGGCTAAGAAACTGATAGACAAGGAAGGGTAAAACTAATAAACGTAAGCCAACAGTTGGGACAGTCGAGGGGAGGCATGATGAGAGAGGTAGATGGACACGACAAGATCTGTGTGGTACTTTGCACCGATGTACATCACTGCAGACCACTGTACCCCACTGTACACCATTGGGTGAGTGTAATCAGAGAGACAGGAGCGATGCAGGCTGAGAGATGCTGGGAGGTAAACCAAATGATGGAGGTTCGTTGTGTTTCGTCCACCTCCTTCCCTGACTGCTCCTCGCTCCTCTTAAACCCTGGAAGTGGAGCTGAACCAGGAGGAATGAACAGCAGCAGCTTTCAATGGTTCACATCATTATCGCAATGGAAAACAAGGTGCTGCCACTCTTAAATCATCACATGGCAGCCTGGCAGGTGTGTCATATCCACCTGTTTCCGCGGAAATTGACTGCAGAATTATGTGTGAGACACATCCGGAGAACAGCTGACATACAAGCTCATATCGTGTCACAGATGCAACCATTCTGAGTTTGTACAGGTAGATCACACTCGGCTGCAACACTGGAACTGCAGTCCACCCTCTGCGCAAAGCACGATGAGATGTTGGAACCTTGTGGATACAAGTCCAAGTCCATTACATATATAACTCTAGCTACATGTTGGGTTTTATTTTTAAAACCCAACTAAAATTTTGGCATATTTTCTTCCACATTCAATCTGACATCCCCATACAGTATGCTGCAACCTAAACCATTAGTCGTTCAAGAAGGGCAGAATAGACATAACATCAGGGTGTAATGTACGTTTGCTCCATAGAGATTGCCTTGAAAATATAAAGCAGATGGCCATTAGGTGAAGCAGGCTGCACCCCAACCCATCTGAATGATGTGAATGGAGATTAATTGAATAGCCTCGCTCTGATTCACTTCTAAACGGTCCTTGTATTAGACCTAGGAAGGAGGCTAAACAATTAAGTCTTCCTCCTGTCCGGATGCCATCAGATCTACACAGGGCAGTAAACAGAGTGAGATTAGGACCCAAACCACAGGGACTGGAATGAATTACATTACAGCTATAGGACTGATACCGTGGTTCTTCCTCCTTTGCAGATAAAAACACCAAAGCTCCAGCCTCACATTTTAAATCCTGCGGTGAGCACACAGTGATCTCTAAACGCTTGGTTGGTTAGAATGTTTCATAATGTGACATGTTTTCTGTTTTCAAAAACACTAAAGCTCAGAAACCCTCATGAACTTGATGTTTCTGTTTTTCAGTTTGAGCCAGAAGCCTGTGAATACAGACAGATGGCGACAGCCCGCGTCCTGTGCATATGCTGTCGCTGACTATTAGTTATGATAGACCTGTTAAAAAAGCTAAGCAACACCTCTGAATCAACACAATCCTGCCATGCCATACACAGTCATTTTACCCGCATAATGTTTACTATATGCAAATACATGCCTCCAACAACATACTGTATATGTTCTGTTTTTTAGTTTTTTTTGCCACTATCATACCTGCCAATGTGACATGCCTCTTAGCGAGTAATTTGGCCTCATGCCTCTAACCAAGTAATTTGGCCTACAGGAAGAGGGTAGAGCAGAGCTGAGTATCCCTTTCTAGTTGTATTAATCAGTGAAACAATTTCCTTGTTCCTTTTTTCCCCTCTCTTCTTCTTTCCTCCAGTGTGGGTTCCTTTTGACCTTTTTTTGTTTTTGAAAATGGTGTCATCGTGTTCTTTGAGCAGAGAAAATTGAATTTCCATCCGAGCGCCGGCAGCGAGGGGAAGGTAATGATGAGAATAAAATGCAGTTTGTGCTTGTTTGTTCTTTCTTCATGCCTCTCTCTCTCTCTCTCTCTCTCTCTCTCTCTCTCTCTCTCTCTCCAGTGTCTCAGTATCATGGACCCACAGATGCTGGAGTGTCCATGAGTTTCAGTCCAGTATGTGCAAGGCTGCATGGCTGTCAAGCCATCTCCTTCCCATGCGAGCAGATAGTAAAGAGAAACAAACACACAAACAGTGTCTGTTTATAAGGTTTCTGGAGGAACAAGCCGGATCCATTGTCAAAGCTTTACAGATAAACATCCACAAAATACTAATAATAATACATCCTACTATAAATGTGTGTGTCTGTAGTTCACATATCTCGACGAGAACCATTCGACTGACCGACTTCAAGCTCTGCACGCGTCGCAGACGACCCTAGAGAGTGCCATGCCCAGGGTCGAGTATCGCAGACTCAGAGTGAGAAATTGGTCGGATTAGCCAATCTCCAAAAAATATCGATTGAACCGGACTACTGATGCAATCAATATGACGTCATACACTGGAATACACCGAATTTGGGCATACCTGACACAGAACTCCATACATGGGCATAATAGGGGACACAGACAGACAAATGGGTATTGCACAACCGAGTGGGGCTTGCATTTTCACCCGGCATTGTTCTCGACTTGCATCGTTCCTGAGTAGCCCAGCAGGCAGTAAGCAATAATGATAGGGCCGGCAGTGGCTCAGGAGGTAGAGCGGCCGCTTGCGAACTGGAAGGTTCCCAGTTCGATCCCAGGCTCCCCCAGAGTTACTGTCGACATGTCCTTGAGCAAGACACTGAACCCCTAATTTCTCCTGATTAGCAGGTTGGTGCCTTGGTTTCCTCCGCCATTACTGTGTGAGTGTGTATTTAGCATTTTACCTGCTACAACTGTATGAACTAGGGAGAGGGATGGGTTGTTTTCTCTCTATAAAACTGGTACCTACTGTACAGTGATGGAGGGACCAGGAGAATTAGTGGGCCTGTGAACTCTGTCCTCCTTAATGTAAGATGAAACGTAGCAAACATCTGCCACTTTCTCCCTCCCATGTGGCCTCACACACACTGTGTTGGATTCATTCAGGCACACACTCAGTAGGTTATATGATTTTACTCTAAGGGGATACTAATTAGTATGTGCATGCATATTATGTCTGCACACTCGCACGCACGCACGCACGCACGCACGCACGCACGCACGCACGCACGCACGCACGCACACACACACACACACACACACACACACACACACACACACACACACACACACACACACACACACACACACACACACACACACACACACACACACACACACACACACACACACACACACACCACACACACACAAAACTAGCTGTCTCCTGGGTCATCTTTCTCTGTACAACGATCCTTGTTAAAGATGCAGAGGCGTTGGTTGTACTGTAATGGCGGCCATAACCATTCCACAGCAGTTAGTCTTAGTGCCACCTCAACCCTCCAGTCTGCTGGGACAGACACTTCACACACTGCTTTATAGCTTCATGACCATTAGCACGTCTGTTCTACTGCCTTCAACCTCATCATTTACCTGACAAACACAACCTCAGCACATTCTCTATCACCTCCATCTCCCTGTTGCTGCCTCTCTCTCTCTCTCTCTTCCCCGTCTCTGTCCGATTGTCTGTCTGTCTGTCTGTCTGTCTGTCTGTCTGTCTGTCTGTCTGTCTGTCTGTCTGTCTGTCTGTCTCTATTCACATGAAAGTGTTCTTGCTTAAAGGAGTAGTTCACCCAAAGATCTATCATAATTACACACTCCATGAAGCCTTTAATACACTGTTTTCCAAACAGTGGGTGTGGCATTTGTGGGTCATCGACCACTTTTTATGGGTCACGACTCAAGTCAAAATCCCATTTTATTTTCCTACATTTAAAAAATATATATACATTTCAACGGATTTTCCCCTCCCCATTTTCTTTTATATTATTTTTAATACACATTAAAACAAACAAACAATCAAATCTAAGAAATTCCATGAATTAAAAAAAATATATATAATTAAGAAGTAGTGAAAATAGCTGATCTACAAGCTCACAACAACACGGCGCGAAGCTAGTTTGGCTAACATCACGATTATGACATTTTACATGATGATTTTAATTGTCACTCAAATAATTGCAATTAACAATTTAATTGTGTTTTTGTTCTTGACAATTACATTTCTGTTTGGCTTGTAGGCTTTGAAGTTGCACATGGTAGATGTGACACATAACCTAAATATACAAAGAAATTACTCTTTAAACTTATACTTAAAAAATAACATTGATAGTGGAAATAGCCGATCTCCAATCTCACAACGCGTCACATCGCAACGTGTTGTGAGCTTGTCGATCTGCTATTTCCACTATTTCTTTTAAATGTTGGAAAATATCTAAACATTTTTCAACATGGAAACACTGACCAAATAATTGTGATTATGTAATAATTGTAACAGGCTTACGCACGCACGCACGCACGTGTGCACACGCACGCACGCACACACACACACACACACACACACACACACACACACACACACACACACACACACACACACACACACACACACACACACACACACACACACACACACACACACACAGTGTCTGTATTCTGGGAGATGTACTGTACTGTGTACTACTGGGATCAATACTGAGTGTAATACTGTAGAACTGAACTGGGATCAATAATAAATGTAGTACTGTAAAACTGGGATCAATACTGATTGGTGGTGAGTGAGGTCTGGACGATGCTGACCAGCAAAAGTACTGTTATCTGGACCCTCTGTCTGCCTGCCCTGATAAATGCTAACATCAAGAAATGTCTTATGTTTGGCTGTGCAGATGTCAGCAGTTGAAGAGACATCTCCTTGAATGCTTTCTTCAGCGCAACTTGAGTGATTGTCTAGATGGCGTCGCTACACAGTACACTATACCTACTTACTAACTAACTTTCTATTACAAAGAAACCAGCTTGATCCGGTGTAGGGCCGGCCTACTGTTATCTAGTAATTTGCACACAATGGTTAATAAAGCCCCTTGTCCATATCCGCTCTAGACCCAGACCGAATCAGCAATCTGCAAAGCAACATAATTGATCCCAGTCTAAACTATTGTTAATTTAACTCTGATAAGGGTACACATTTATATAAAGTAATGGAAACGTAATATAAGGAGTAATGTAAAGTTACTGTTTGCAGGGAGTAACAAGTCAAGTAAAGAAATTACTTCTGAAAAGAGGAAACAGTACAGAGCTGAACACTACACGGTATAGATAACTATATCAAAGCAGGGAAAAAGACTAGCTGTGTGTGTGTGTGTGTGTGTGTGTGTGTGTGTGTGTGTGTGTGTGTGTGTGTGTGTGTGTGTGTGTGTGTGTGTGTGTGTGTGTGTGTGTGTGTGTGTGCACTGTGTCTGTCCCTTCTGTCATCATTCTTCTTTCCTTCTTTCCTCTTTCTCTCCCATCATCCCTCCATCTTTCTGTCACAGTCACACTACCTGCGGTGCAGCGGTTTGGCTGTCTGCCCTTTCATGTCACAGGGAAGAGACTAGATAAATAGACCTTACAGAAAAATAAAATAACAACCCCATTTTCACCCTGCATTTTCTGTCGAGGCAACACCGAAATACTCCAAATGAGCTCAGCGCCGTATCTCTCCCTTTTCTCACACGTCCTACAAGACCAACGCAGCAATCAATTTCCTTCCTCTGAAAAAGGTTCTTTCCACAGATCTCAGCTTGTCCTCCGGCTACTTAAGTCCTAATGAAGGCCTTTGAAGTTCCATTCAGTCCACTGGTGGTGGAGCGACGCAGCAACGTTGAGAACAGAGCGAACAACAGATCAGAAGCTAACCAATAATGAGAAGAGTGAAAAGAAAAAAGCAGAATGATTGAATGCCAGGATCAAATGGATGCTAAAAGGCCTGCGTTCGGGGTGCACACCGCTAATTGTTTGGAATGTATCCAGTTGCACAGAGCATCTTTAGATCTCCTCCAGCCGAGTATAATAAAACAGATGTGCTCTAAAAAGCAAAAACCAGCCTCAATGCTGCTACCTTCTAGCTTTGACTAAACACAGCAATGCATTCTGATGAAAATATATGTACATCAACTAATGGTACAATTGCATTGCCCTACTTTAGGTAATAGAATCTCTGAATGCCCCGCCTGTGGTTCTCCATCATGCAGTGTTAAATGTATGAATAAAGCCACCACAGCTATACTGAGGATACTATTTCAGTGGAATGGTGCTTTCAATGGTGATGTCATAATGCATCACAACTGGGCCCAGCCGTCTGGATCACGTTCACATTTTATGGATAATTGAAAGGAAGATGGAGGGCATTGATTATCTGCCATTATGTGTGGCAGCTCATCTCTTATGTTCTGCCTGTATGGGACTGTTACCAATTCATACAGTATGTGAGGAAGAAGAGACATACAGCACTGTCTGTCTGTCTGTCTGTCTGTCTGTCTGTCTGTCTGTCTGTCATTGATTATTAATCAACTAGACTGTCATTATGAGTATTGTTGACATTCCAGTCTGGCTCTGAAAGTGGTTGTTCTTCTGTCCTTCCGCTTTATGACTCTCCTCCTGTTCACCAAATTAGCTTTAATCTCTCTCTCTCTCTCTCTCTCTCTCTCTCTCTCTCTCTCTCTCTCTCTCTCTATATATATATATATATATATATTTATATATATATATATATATATATATATATATATATATATATATATATATATATATATATATATATAGTGTGTATATATATATATATATATATATATATATATATATATATATATATATATATATACACTAAAACTAACATAACACTGCTGCAGGTGAAAGGTATTCATATTCACATTATGAGATACATCTTATAGGCCTGTGAGAAGAATGAAGGATGAAAAATTGATGAAGCAAGGCCACCATGTGTTCCCTGTGCCCCAGGAAGGCTGGTGACATTAACACACCTTGAAGGAGCCGGAAGAGACAAACCGACATAACATGCACTTCAACCCAAGATGGAAATAGCCTCGCCATCTCCGGTTTACTTCCCATATCTGTGTGAAGTGGGCCTTTTTAGGGGACAACTCGGGAAGTCTATTCATTCTATGGAAGAGTGAATGTGAACACAGCTTCTGAACCATTCTTTAGCTCCATGGTCACTGAATTAAATATTGGACCCGATCCGTCAAAAGCCACACAATATTCCCAAAATGTTCATACCTAACAACATACTCTCACAGGATCTAGCACCAAATACAGGACGTGAGGAGACCATTTGTAGGATTTGAGTACCAGGCATGTAGCCTCTTGTGAACAGTATCTTCCTAAATTAAAAACCTTTGCTTCACCACAATGTGCATGACAGAGAAAGTTGGAGGCA
This sequence comes from Nannobrachium achirus, assembly GCF_963921795.1. Classification (NCBI taxonomy): domain Eukaryota; kingdom Metazoa; phylum Chordata; class Actinopteri; order Myctophiformes; family Myctophidae; genus Nannobrachium; species Nannobrachium achirus. The sequence goes on from NC_137818.1 coordinate 55,964,851, forward strand.
TCTAAAAGCGTGATCTAGTGAGAGAGAGAGAACATCTGCACTGGAGTTGGATGGAGAGCCAGGGTAACAAACAATGAACCTATGAACATGCTTTTCCTTCTTATGGGGAGACATATCTGACACCGGGTGTCAAGTCTGTAGATGGGGGAAAGTAAAGCAACAGGACAATTCTATTTTTCCTCCTATTCCTGTGATGTCTTTGAAGAGAACACTTTGTTCAGCTGTGTTATTACATTATCAGCCGACACGCAATTTGTTTGACAGCGTTTCTGGGGAAATGTAATGCTCAAGACAACGTTGTCTCACTCCCCTTTTCTCGGTTTCAATTAAACTTGTTCTTTCTTTGCTCTAAAATGTAGTCGCCGTGGATTTTTTTCCTTCTCATCTCACACATTAATTACCCTCACAGAGCACTGGAAGTGGAAAATGGAGGAGGAAGAACGTTGGAAAAATATGCACACACACAGATCAATCCTTTTAAATGTTGAAGTAGGATCTGCTGTTTATGGAAGATATGCATGGCTTATCAAGAAAATATCTGATCTACAAGGGCACAATGTGTTGCGCAGCAACCGTTTATGTTTTATTATTTTTTATTTTTTTATTGCTTGGAGATCAGATTTTTTTGGCAGCAGTAGCACTAAGAGCATGCAAATTTAGAGAGACAGAAAAGGGGGAGATGCTTTAATAATAGCCAACTGAGAATGTGAATATTAGTGGGTTTGTCAAGATATCACAGATGAGTTTTGGACACTTGGAATTAGACTGAGGCTGCCATTATCTTGTCTTTGTGATGTTTCTTTCTCTTTTGATCTCACCACTTAACGGACGGAACAGAAAATAGCCCAAACGAACACATGACTAATTCAGGTCTGTTCACCTCATCGCACCTTGGCTAAGGTACATTTAAAAAAGAAATAGCGAAACGTGCGTTGACCATGCACGTCACATCTTCTAAGTTTAGAAGTAAGACCAGGTGGTAATTAAGACAACATAAGGGCAAAATAGGCCCTCAATCTTTAACAAAAGATACGAAAATATAGGCTGCATGTGAATAGGAGACAGGCTTCATGAAAATACAGGTAGAAGCCAGGGAAAGTCATGTCCAATAGACAAGCCTTCAAACGAATCTGTGAGCCTCTCTCTCTCTCTCTCTCTCTCTCTCTCTCTCTCTCTCTCTCTCGCTCTCTCTCTCTCTCTCTCTCTCTCTCTCTCTCTCCCCTCTCTCTCTCTCTCTCTCTCTCTCTCTCTCTCTCTCTCTCTCTCTCTCTGAGAACTAACAGAACCCTGGCCTGAGATGTCAACCAAAAAACAACAACATATTGACCTCAGCATGCAGGAAAATGTTTGAAAGCACAACATTCACAGTCCGTTTGAGTTTGACTTCCTACTGAATGCACAAGCACGTCTCACAGACACACCCACAGAAGAGAGGGAGAGGCAGACGGGAGAAGAGCGGGTCTATTACTGAGTGAAAGTACTGGAGCTTGCTGAAGAGACAGCAGCAGGGTCCATTCATGTTGCTGGTTTCCCAGTAGAAGAGATAAGAGAGAAGTGGAGTTCAGCTAACTCTGTAATTACACTGCACACAAGTCAACAGATAGAGCATTCCAGCACTTTCAACACACACTTTAACAAAAACGTGTTTTCACCACTGTCAAGACACACTTTAACAAACACGTATTTGATTCAAATCGTTTTGATTTGCAGAATAGATCCGTTTAGATTTCAAATGTTTCCCGTGCAAGCAGTACATTTGTATTGTACAAGCAGTACAGTATATTTGTAGTCCAGCCTTTGGCCTCAATGTTTGTGAAAACATGGATATGTTTAGTAGTACTAGACTGGTATTAGTATTACTAGTATGAATATGTATGTATACATTTCTATCTGTTGGTTTCTGCCAGTCGAACTGCCACCGTGTCTCTGGTGTGAGTCGAGGGTAAATTGGTGTTGTTGTTGAGGTAATTTGATTTTCTCAGTGGGACACGGTGCCCCCAATCGCCCCCTTGACACATTCCTAGCTCCTCACATGCAGTGTTCACGGTGCACAGGCCACATCAGAGTCCATGACATCGCAGCAATGAAGCACACGGCACAGTGACATCTATCAACCATCAGCAGGGATAGAGAGATAGCGAAAGAACAGGAGGAGTGGAGGGATGAAGAAAAAGAAAGATTGACAACACATGCAGAATTGTAATGTAATGTACTCTAAGGTAAGGTAATGTGAATTGTAATTTACTGTCTACGGTGAAGTGTACAGTAGCTAGGCCAATGCCTGTTGGGAACGCATGCCCCTTCAGTTAAGCAATACCCACTCATCAGAGTACCTGTTCAGAGTTCAGAGTCCAAGTTTGAAGTCGATTGATTAACAAGTTACATATAGAGCAGAGACTGGGCATCGTCCCACCCTGAGTAAGACATTAGATGCTCAATTGAACAGTTTTTGGTATTATCATTTGTCAGCCTGGCAGAGATGTTTACTGTCAATATTCCAGGATGACCTCCCACTTGGGTAATGACGCCCCCTGGCGATCATTCAGAGAAACTACTTCAGCTCCCGTACTAACGTAGGTAGGAAGGGCCTGTCACTCAAACCGGAGTGACCCGCCTCCAGGCTATATAAGCCCCCGGAGGCGGAAGTAACATCCTCTTTTCACTCTCTGCGATATCACATTCAGATAAGTTGAAACTCAGCCTTTGTATTATTATTCTTCGCGCATTAGCCTAAAGCGGTGGCATTGGAGTCGCCCACCGGCGAGTGTTGAATTAACCCGTACTTAAGAATACTTATTCTTGTCCCGTCCTAAAACGACGGTTATTTCCTTCTATAACAAAGGATTATTACTGCTTGTTCAGGCCTCCGCCGAAGCAAGCGTGGCATAGCATTAGCCGTTAGCTTGTTAGCTCGTCTGCTCTTTGTTAACGTTAGCTACACTGCTTACCGCTTGTTCAGGCCCTGCCCGAATCAAGCGTGGCCTAGCTTTAGCCGTTAGCTTGTTAGCTCGTCTGCTTCTTGTTAACTCTAGCTACAGTGCTTCGCCATGGATCCTCTGGCCTTCCTGCCGAGGCAATGTCCAGGCTGTCCAGGACTCATCGACGGACAGGATCTTCACCCTCTCTGTGTCGGCTGCATGGGCGTTGCACACGCCTTCTCTGCACTGAGTCCTCAGGGGAGAGCAGGACCCTTCTGTGACTTCTGCGTGGCCTACGACCACGATGTACTGGTACACCGGTTCTACCTAGCCAGGGCAGGCCTCGGGGCCTGCGCTCCACCAGGTGGGTCCACTGCTCTCAACCCCACAGCCCAGTCTTTCCTTCCCCAGGCGGCCCGCACCGTTGGTCAAGGTGCGGCGCTGCCTTCCGGAGATCCGTTTGGCAAACAGCGCGCCATTCCAAGTCAAGATGGCGCCGTGCTACATGAGACACCGCCTGCCGCGCAACCGACCGCAGCTAGCTCCACTGTCACTGGAGCTGGCGGGTCTGGTGAAGTCGCCGCTAAGAAGGCGACCAAGAAGGCTAACATCCCTCCGGTAGCCTTTTCCCCTTCGGGCGCGGTGCCCAAAAAGAAACGCTCGGATGTGACCGTCGGGGACGTTCCCCTCAACGTGAGCATCACCAAAACAGTCCAGACTTTCAGGCGAGAGTCGGACCTGAGCTCCTGTCAGAGCGAGGGTTCTGGTTCTGAATACTCTGGATACACGGCCGAGGAGGAGGAGGACTCCGTCGAGGACGATGGTTCTCGACTCACGGTCACAGTGAAAGGTAATGCCCCTGCGGCTCCAGCACGTCAACTGGACGCCGCAGGGAGCTCCCAGTCCTCCTCAGGCACCACTGCCCCTCCACCCGCCAGTCAAGCGGGTGAAGCGGGAGCAGAGGACGTCGATTCTGCAGCAGAAATGCTGGATCATCTCACGGTCTACATGAGAGCTCTTGCCAGAGTTGGAGAGGAGTTGCCACCTCCTCTCCCCTCTGAAGAGGCCGAGGATGATGACGAAATGCCCGGGCAGGAGCCTTCGGTTCCCGCCCCGTATGTCCTCTCCAGGCTGCCGCTGGTGAAAGGATTCACCAAGGCCCTCCATTCCTCATGGAAGACACACAAAGACCCCAGGAAGCTGCCTTTTTCTGTGTTGGATTTGGTTGGCGGTGCGGAGGCAGGCATGTCCACCTGCCCTAACCTGGACCACCTGTTGGCACAATCCTTTCTGGGTTCCGTCAGACCCCAGTACAAGGATGTGGGCACGGCTAAAAACGGGCCGTTTGTCGGCCCCGTCGGCACCAACCCGCCGGGGTTCACTGTCCTGGAGGACAAGCTGCAGTCGGACAGGGCTCGTAACGCCTACCGGTCCGCTGCTCTGGCTGCTAAGGACCTTAATCTTATCCAGCTCTTGCTAGCTTCCACCAAAGACCTGGTCAAAGGTCTGCCCACGGGGGAGCACACTGCGGAGCTAAACACCCTATTCGACATCATGCTGAAGGTCAATTGGCATGCGGTCAAGTGGATGGGCAGGTCCATGGATTATAACCTCCAAGCTGAGAGAGCCCGCTGGCTCGACTATGTCGACCTCGAGCCTAAGAGGGACGTGGGCGAGAAGCCTCTGGGTCCTCGCGGGGAGATGTATAAATCCCTCATCAACATGGAGAACAGTCCCACCACCCTCATGGGCGGCGGTTTGGAGCTGCTGCAGGGCAGAGTCACGTTCTTTAAGGCTGCTAAGGACATTGTCGAGTCCACCACAGTGCCACAGGAAGAACCGCAGCAAGCTAGGAGGGCGTCCCGCTCCTCCCGCGTCAAGGAAAGGGGCCGCTCTGCTTCTTTTAAGAAGCACTCGTCTTCCTCCAGGGGAGCCTCTGCAGCCAGGGCGCCTGACAGGCCCCGCAGCAAGGTTGTGGTTCCCGAGCGCGCTCAGCCGCGCCGCCCGTCCAAGGATGGCAGGCAGCAGTCTTCCTACCGCGGTGGCCGCGGTAGGGGACAGCGCAAATGACACTCGGAAGAGGGGGATTGTGCTGGGGCGGGGGTCCGAGGTGTCTCTCGGTCCCCCTCCCCCCAAACGAGGGCGTTTTTCTGTACCCCGTGTCGGGGAAATGAAAATGTTGAATTTGATGCCTCCTGTGTCGGCAATAAATATGTTGAAAGAGCAAAGTCTGTCTCTGTCCAACTCTCTCGCACTAGCACAGACGACCCCATCGTGCATGCCTCCTGTAGTAATGATGAAGTCCTGTCAGGACTCGATAATCAATCACAGGTTTTATCAGCAACCAGTAATGTTATTGTCAAACAATTATGTGGTTCCTCAAGCGCGCGAGTGGGATATCCCTCGCGTCGACAATATGACTCCTTTATGCATGCCTCCTGTAAGAATGATGAAGTCCCGTCAGGACTCTTTAATCAGTCACAGGTTTTATCAGCAACCAGTAATGTTAACGTCAAACAATTATGTGGTTCCTCATGCGCGCAAGTGGATTTTCCCTCGCGTGAGCGATGCTATGAATTTAACCTTGAGTCAGAAATTCTGTCGGCCTACTATGAGCCCGGGTCAAGGGACAAGCATAAAGGCCTTAGAGCAGGTATTAAACGTAAAAGTTCCTCTCCTGTCAGGGGAGAATGCTTTAGTTGTGGGCGAGTCTGTTTATCAGTCGAATCGCTTTGCTCTTCCTGTTGCTCTATCGAGCGAAAACCGAACGCTTCCGGTTTCACCGGATACGGATTCGCTAGCTCCCAGCTTCCGGTCCGGCCGCAAAAAAGCTCCGCTAGTCAAGCGGTACAATCAGAAGGTGTTCCCGCCTTGCGGCCTATTGAACCCCTGCGCTCCGCATCCGGGTGTTCCGGATACGGATACGCAGGTTCCCCACTTCCGGTCCGGCCGCCAAAAAGCTCCGCCGTCACGGAAGCACAGTGGTGGGGTTTCTCTCGCTCAAAACACGCTAGCACGCTGCGCGCGCCAGTGGAAGTTATGCAACCCGAGCCATTGGGTATTTCGAACGATAACCAGGGGTTACAGGTTACAGTTCGCAGACATACCCCCGCTTTCGAGCAGGGTTATTCATACCAGGGCGCGTGGTTTAAAAGCAAATCTTTTGAGAGAAGAGATCAGCTCCTTGCTAAGCAAGGGTGCTATAGTGGAGCTGGACAGGACCCAATCCCGCATGGGATTTTGGAGCCGTTATTTCCTGGTGCCCAAAAAGGGGGGGGGGGCTACGTCCCATCCTGGACCTAAAGGCACTAAACGTGTACCTGAAGAAATACGTTTTCAGGATGCTAACTGTACCCACCATGTTACGGTCGGTCAGGCAAGGGGATTTCCACTGTTCAGTGGATCTGAAGGATGCTTATCAGCACGTCCAGATTTATCCCCCACACAGGAAATTCCTACGGTTCGCCTTCGAGGGTCGCCTGTACGAGTATACAGTACTCCCTTTCGGTCTGTCACTGAGCCCGAGGGTTTTCGTGAAAGTGACCGAAGCAGCCATCGCCCCGCTGAGACAGCAGGGCGTCAGGTTGGCGACGTACATCGACGATTGGATGATTTCAGCGAGCTCCGCCCACGAAGTGGCGCGTCACACACAAGTGGTTTTGGCTCACCTGAAGGCCTTAGGTTTCATAGTCAACCACGGCAAGAGCATGCTGACTCCAGCAAGTCGTCTTACATTCATTGGGGTCCTTCTGGACTCATCCGACATGTCGGCCCGTCTCTCAGAGGAGAGGGTGGACAGGTTTCGGGAATGTCTCGACTCCTTTCAAGTGGGCCAGGAGGTCACTTACAGGAGTTGCATGGTACTGACGGGAATGATGGCTTCCGCAGTACATCTGTTGCGTTTGGGCAGGTTTCATATGAGACCTTTTCAAAGATGGATGTTATCCCTCGGGATCCCGCCCTCCTTGAAGTACAAGAAGGTTACGGTTTCCCCTTCCTGCGCGATCGCCCTGTCTCCGTGGCTGGTGGAGGGGTTCCTCACCAGCGGAGTCTCGATTGGCGAGGTGGTTTCCCGCAAGTCGATCACGACAGACGCCAGTCTCAGTGGATGGGGAGCCACTTTCGAGGGGCGCACAGCGCAGGGGCTTTGGCCTCTGGAGATGAGGGGTCGTCACATCAACTATTTGGAGTTGATGGCTATACTCCTGGCGCTCAAGCATTTCGAGCCTTGGATTTTGCATTGTCACGTCCTGGTCAGGACAGACAATACGACGGCCATGTTTTATGTCAACAAACAGGGGGGCCTGTCGTCGTTGCCACTGGACCGTCTGGCTCGAGAATTGACGGTTTGGTGCTTGTCGCGCCTCAAGTCGATCAGGGCCTTACACGTCCCAGGTCTCCTCAACAGCGGAGCAGATCTCCTGTCCAGGGGAGGTTCTCGCTACGAGGATTGGTCTCTCCACCCCAGGGTGGCGAGCCAGATTTTTCGCAAGTTCGGTCAGCCAGTGGCGGACCTGTTTGCGTCAGCGGAGAATACGAAGTGTCCGTTGTTCTTCGCGGTGAAGGGCAGTCCTCCCTTGGGGTTGGACGCCTTAGCGCACACGTGGCCGAGAGGTCTACTGTACGCGTTTCCCCCCTTCGACTTTATCCGACCCACTCTGGAGAGAGTCAGGAGGTTCGGTCTGGAGATGCTCCTGGTGGCTCCCTACAAGGGCACGTGGAGGTCGGCGATCGCCCCTCTCCTTTGCGAACCGGGTTGGCAGCTGCCTCAGTGCAGGGATCTGTTGAGTCAGGCCAGGGGGGAGATCTTCCACCAAGACCTGCAGGTCCTAGACCTGTGGGTTTGGCACGTGAAAGGTTAAACCTGCTGGCGGCTGGTTTTTCTTCTGAAGTGGTTGCTACCATTCAGAGTGCTAAGGCGCCTTCTACGAGGGCGTCTTATGATGGAAGGTGGAATGCCTTTGAGGACTGGTGTGAGTCGCGTGTTCCACCGGTGGTGGCCCATGTGGCGTCAGCCCAGGAAATTCTGGAATTTATGCAGGACCGCTTGAGAAGTGGTCTTGCATTTTCTACCCTTAGGGGGTATTTGGCGGCTATTAATGCCTGTCACCTGGGGGTGGCGGGCAAGGCACCTTCTAAAGTCCCGGAGGTCATCAAGTTCATGCAAGGAGTTGAACGTTTGAGGCCGGTGACTAGGTCTTTGTTCCCAGTTTGGGATCTGCAGGTGGTTCTAGGGGGCCTATGTCGGGCTCCCTTTGAGCCGCTTGTAGGGATGCCTTTGAAACTTTTGAGTTTCAAGACGGCTCTTTTGCTGGCTTTGGCCACGGCTAAAAGAGTTGGTGACCTGCAAGCTCTCTCGGTGTCTGCGGAGTGCATGCAGTTTATGAACAATGATCTCAAGGTGTTGCTCAAGCCTCATCTTAAGTTTGTTCCTAAGAACATGGTGGTTCCTAAGGAGCCTGTTGTTCTTCTGGCTTTTCATCCTCCTCCGTTTGTCTCGGTGGAGGATGAACGGCTGAATTGCCTTTGTCCTGTCAGGGCATTGAAGGCCTACTGTGACAGGACTGCTGGTTCTAGAGCTTCTTCTCAGCTCTTCGTGGAAATGGGCAATGTTCTTGTCAGAAAGCCGGTGTCTAGACCCACTCTTTCGAGGTGGATTGTGGATGCTATTAGGCTGGCTTACTCTAGTGCGGGTGTGGAAGTGCCGGCGGCACTTAAAGCCCATAGCACTAGAGGTGTGGCTACTTCGTGGGCACTGGCAAAGGGAGTCTCCGTTCAGGAGATTTGTGTTTCGGCGAATTGGTCTTCGCCTTCTACCTTTGCAGCCTACTATCACCTGGATATCGAATCCTCTTCGCTAGCGCATTCGGTTCTGGGTGCAGTTGCCTCCTCTACGTCATAGAGGAGTCGGATCTTCCCCTCCCACAGGTGGGCATGTAGCCACCTGGGGTATTTTGGGGGGGACCCTGTGTTTTCCTTATATAGTGTGTCTTACTTATAAGGCGGACTTGTCCTTTTCATTTAGTTGAATGAGGCGGACTTCGGTCTGTCAGGGTCTCTCCTTATTTTCTCATGCCTTCACACCCAGGTCCGGTGGGCCTGGGACCTTCTGGGTGATGGGTCACGCCCGTTTGGGCTGTGCTCACCCGTATGAGGGGTGTGTGGGGGTATGAGAGTAGGTTGTGGCTTAGAGGGGAGTTTAAGAATCCCAAGTGGGAGGTCATCCTGGAATATTGACAGTAAACGGTAGGTTCCGTACGGAACCATTGTTTACTTAGATATGGAAGGATGACCTCCCACGTAATGCCCCTCTGTTTCACTGAATGTGGCAGAGAGTGGTATTAAGAGGATGTTACTTCCGCCTCCGGGGGCTTATATAGCCTGGAGGCGGGTCACTCCGGTTTGAGTGACAGGCCCTTCCTACCTACGTTAGTACGGGAGCTGAAGTAGTTTCTCTGAATGATCGCCAGGGGGCGTCATTACCCAAGTGGGAGGTCATCCTTCCATATCTAAGTAAACAATGGTTCCGTACGGAACCTACCGTTCTAGTTATTTATTCTGTTGCTGTCATGGCTGCAAGTTCCCACCTGATGTCATGTGGAAGTTCAGACTGCTCCAGATCGTACTGAATAACTGCTAGCTTGCACAACGTCTTCAGACTAGGGTTCAAGTCTAAGATGAACAGGACACTGGGTTTGTCTGGTTTGTCTCTGCATCCTTTGAAGAGGATGACACGATCTCCCACCATGCAACAGGACATGCAAGCCATCGGAATTGGGCATTTCCCCTTGGGCTCAACCTTCTTCCAGGAGAAGGTCTCTGGATTCAATTTCCACACATCATTGAATATCTGCTTCAGATGTCTGTTGCATCCACCAAATATGTACAGCTCTCCATTGTAGGTAAAGGCTGAATGACTCCAGCGTCCTTCTGGGAGAAGCTGTGCAGAAGTCGTGCTCAGCCAGCAGTTGGTCTCTGTGTCAAACACTGTGATGTTATCGTAGTTTTCGTTCTGGTTCCCTGTTCCCCCAAATACAAACATCTTTGTCCCGATGATGGTGGCAGAGTGAAAAGATGAAGCAGGTGGGGGAGTTACTCTGGTTTTAATAAAAGACCAGACCATTGTGGTGGTGTCCAACTTGTACAAGTCATAAGTGCGTCCAGTCAGCCGGATGCATCCTCCATAGACATACATGACCTTCCCCAAGGCACAGGCTGAGTGTTTGCTCCTCCCCTCTGGAACTGTTCCAGAAACACTGGGCCTTAACCATCTGTGAGTGTCAACATCAAATCCATAAACAATGTGCCCCCGGACGTAAATTCCCTTGGCAATCCCCTCCCTTATCTGAAATTTCACTAAACCCCCCCAAATGTAAACAATATCTTCTATGAGCACAGCTGTGTGGGCCACACAGTTGGAGGGAACCTCAAGTTGAAGGTCTTCTCCAGATGTCACAGGAGGCAACTTAATCCAACGCAAAGACACTGTGTTGAAGACGTGCACTTCAATCTGGTCCCTGTCATTCAAGTTACAGGGATCTTCCCGCGCAGGTTCGAACCCTGCTCGCAGCGAATTGGTATCTTTTGAGATTTATTTTATAAATATATTGTTTATTTAAGGGAGGGGGCGGGGGTGTGAACGACACATTTCAGGGATTTGAACGAATCGTTCACGAGTCTCGCTGATGATTCGATTCTAATGAACGATTCACTCATGAACGACACATCACTAGCAAGCCTAGTCCAGATGGTTCTCAAACTTGTTCATATCAAAGGGCATTTGAAAAGATAGAAGTCATTAAGTCAAGGACCCCCATCATTTAATTTCATGGACTTTTGCCTTCTGACTTGCATTAGGCTATCTCCGATTTAACTTTGAGAGTGTACACAGGGAACCAAATGAAGCCTAACGGTTAGTACACTACGATTTAGCTTTGAACCCCCTGGAACTCCCTCAAGGACCCCTGGAGGTCCCCGGACCCCCCTTTAGAACCACTGGATTAATGGACGTCATCTTTCTTGGTCTGAGAATGTCACATCATCATACCATGATTATTACCATATTATGAGAACAAGCAGCGCATTTTGCACACTTAATAAGCAGTGAAGGTAGTCCTGGTGAAGACGTGTAGACTGTACTTTTCCCACCGCTATATAAATGCACCATTTACCATTTATAAGCAGGCATTTAGTTTCCAGTTTATTCCAATGGAAATGCAAGTAGTTAAAAAGTAGTTAACTTTCATATATTATGCATATTGTGTGAATCTCTCATCTGATGATGGCGCTTCCTTGTTCATTCTCCAGCAAGATGAGCTCGCCCAAGCCTGAGTGGGGCGCCCGATTCCGCTGCTGTGTCAATTCTCAAATGGAAAGTGTTGTTTTTACTTTGTTTGTTTTGTTGGTGTTTTCTTTGGCCCCAACATGTCACTGGGTCTCACCCACTGGTCAAACTTCTCTTCTGTCAGGTAGCCCAGCTCTATAGCTGTAGCCTTTAATGTAGTGCCCTTCTTATGGTCTGTCTTTGCGATGGTGGCTGCTTTATCATAACCTATGTGTGGGGTTAGTGCAGTCACCAGCATGAGAGACTCATTAACCATCTTGTTGATTATCTTTCACAATATTTATCTTGTTAGGGGATGTAGCTCAGTGGTAGAGCGCATGCTTTGCATGTATGAGGCCCCGGGTTCAATCCCCGGCATCTCCACAACCTTTTATTTTTTATAACGTTTCCTACGGTAACAGGCACAGCTGCAGAAATTAGAAAGAGAACGTGACGCCTCAATATTGAACATTGAAATTAATAGCTGAAGATCTCTCGAGATGGCGCCACCTGTCCATTTAAAATTTTAACTGCTCAATGGAAGAGGATGGATGGACGGATCGACGGACGGACTGATGGACGTGGGTCGGTGTCGGCGTCGCTCGTTCTAAATTCCCTAGCACACAACTCATTCAAAGATATTCTTCCCAAAGATACTAACAGTCAATACTGACTTTTGTGGGAGTTTTATTTATTTTTCTTCTGACGTGAGTCACCAACATGAGAGGGCTGCCTACTATGCCTTTGCTGCTATTATCTAAGCAACGGTGACATCTAGTGGATTGTGGGGTACTTCAGTGGGCTGTATGAATGAACCACATAACAACATTGATCCAATCATAATTATTATGTTCAAGACTTATAAAGTTAATAATTATAAGTAAAATCACACAAAATATTGTTGCATGAATGTGTCAATACAGTCATTTTGGAATCATAGTGTCGGCTGTGTCCCTTCTGCCTTCTGTGCCCATATATGGAGATCTTAGTATCTGTTTGTTTACCTGTGTCCGTTTAATGCCCATATATCGAGATCTGTATAAGGTACGAGGCCCTCACACACGGTCACCTAAGTTGCAACCTACGATCCGACTGATAAGCCCATATGGAGATATATCTCTCAGTCCTTGTCCCTTTTATGCCCCTATATGGAGATCCCTGATGTCATCAGTATATGGCCGTGGCCCTCAAACCAACATTGCCCATATAGAGATCTCTGTATCTGTCAGTCCATGTACCTTTAATGCCCATATATGGAGATCCCTGCTGTCATCAATATATGCCCATACCCATATACTGTATTGGCATGCCCCCTTTGAGCCCATATATGGAGCTTATGGATTTGTTTTGCTCCTCAAACCATGACGACACATTGAGGTTAGTCTACTCAACTCAACTCAAACTTGATTTATAAAGCACAAGAAAACAAACAAACAAAAGAAGCAAATACTGTACAAGGTTATTATACAATTTACAAAATCAAACAGTGTCAACAGCCACAGTGAAAAAAATAGCATTCAATAGGCCTCTAGTGAAGGAGCAGGGGCAGGTTATTCCAGAGTCTATAGGGCCAGCGGCTGCAAAGGCACCTCTGGTCTTACAAATGCGGTCGTGAGCTCAGTCAGGAGCGACTGGTCAGTTGACCTCAGGGCTCTGGCTGGAGACATAGCTTTATGAGCTCTGATAAATACAAGGGGCCAGTCCATTTTGAGCTATACGTTAGACAAAAACTCCATATTTGGTCGTGGCTGCATTGGGGATTCCATATTATGGTTATGGCTAAGTCATGGTGGCATGAGCGTGACGACGTGGTCCCCCTGCCTGCCCATCACCACCAGTGATGTCACGCTTACACAATGCCCAAATAATGGTCATTGGTCAATAATTTATCTGTTATTTACCCCTTGGTAAATAACAATGGAATCACTTAAAGTATTTAAGCTAACTTGAGCTGGTATATGCTACCAGCGCCGAAATAGCTCAATTGGGAGAGCGTTAGACTGAAGATCTAAAGGTTCCTGGTTCGATCCCAGGTTTCGGCAGCACGGGTTGATCACCTTTTTGCTTCGCGGTAGTAAACGTGTATGAACCTCGATTACGCATTTTTCATTGAAAGAAATGTTTTCCCTCTTAGTTTGTGCTTCTCTCACAGACTAGGACCTATAAACATATCCCTCCAAAGGAGTACAGTTTGTGGCCCACAGTTACAGCAGAATCAAAATATCTCTTTGTTCCTCTATTCAGATGCAAGGTCCAGCGCCACATTTTGGACAACCAAATGGATGAAATCAAGTCTCTGTAAAACAATTAGTGCTGTTCCACACGCTAACACTTATATTGGTACAGCCACACAAACTTAACTCCATATTTGGGCAAAACTAAGATCATATTCATGACATCAGTGTGGAACTCCTTATTTGGGCAAGACTAGATCAGACATACTCTGATCTGATCTCATATCCTGGATGGAAGGCGGTCTGAGATTATTGCAACACTTCTATACAGTCTATGGGTTTGCTGCTCTGACATCATGCTCTGACATCACTGTGATGTCAGGGGAACTACTCTGACAGAATGGGTTTGCTGCTCTGACATCACGCTCTGACTTCACTGTGATGTCAGGGGAACCACACTAACAGAATCCCTTTTATGCCCATATATGGAGTTCCCTGATGTCATCAATATTAAGCCCATGTCTAACAGGACGTCATGTGGGAATGTCCATATATGGAGGCCACATCGGCCACATACAGTACCACACTAACAGAATCCATATATGGCCAAGACAGCCCATATTTGTGTGGCTGGTTCTACAGACAGGTAATCTCCATGTATGGGCATAAAAGGGATTGTATGTATGATGTCAGATGTCATAGACATCATAGGACTTTCACATAACGAATAACTGAATAAGCATGTTTGCGCTCTCACAGCATATCTCCATATACACAGTACATGGATCTCCATGTTCCCACCTGATGTCATGTGGAAGTTCAGACTGCTCCAGATCGTACTGAATAACTGCTAGCTTGCACAACGTCTTCAGACTAGGGTTCAAGTCTAAGATGAACAGGACACTGGGTTTGTCTGGTTTGTCTCTGCATCCTTTGAAGAGGATGACACGATCTCCCACCATGCAACAGGACATGCAAGCCATCGGAATTGGGCGTTTCCCCTTGGGCTCAACCTTCTTCCAGGAGAAGGTCTCTGGATTCAATTTCCACACATCATTGAATATCTGCTTCAGATGTCTGTTGCATCCACCAAATATGTACAGCTCTCCATTGTAGGTAAAGGCTGAATGACTCCAGCGTCCTTCTGGGAGAAGCTGTGCGGAAGTCGTGCTCAGCCAGCAGTTGGTCTCTGTGTCAAACACTGTGATGTTATCGTAGTTTTCGTTCTGGTTCCCTGTTCCCCCAAATACAAACATCTTTGTCCCGATGATGGTGGCAGAGTGAAAAGATGAAGCAGGTGGGGGAGTTCCTCTGGTTTTAATAAAAGACCAGACCATTGTGGTGGTGTCCAACTTGTACAAGTCATAAGTGCGTCCAGTCAGCCGGATGCATCCTCCATAGACATACATGACCTTCCCCAAGGCACAGGCTGAGTGTTTGCTCCTCCCCTCTGGAACTGTTCCAGAAACACTGGGCCTTAACCATCTGTGAGTGTCAACATCAAATCCATAAACAATGTGCCCCCAGACGTAAATTCCCTTGGCAATCCCCTCCCTTATCTGAAATTTCACTAAACCCCCCCAAATGTAAACAATATCTTCTATGAGCACAGCTGTGTGGGCCACACAGTTGGAGGGAACCTCAAGTTGAAGGTCTTCTCCAGATGTCACAGGAGGCAACTTAATCCAACGCAAAGACACTGTGTTGAAGACGTGCACTTCAATCTGGTCCCTGTCATTCAAGTTACAGGGATCTTCCCGCGCAGGTTCGAACCCTGCTCGCAGCGAATTGGTATCTTTTGAGATTTATTTTATAAATATATCGTTTATTTAAGGGAGGGGGCGGGGGTGTGAACGACACATTTCAGGGATTTGAACGAATCGTTCACGAGTCTCGCTGATGATTCGATTCTTATGAACGATTCACTCATGAACGACACATCACTAGCAAGCCTAGTCCAGATGGTTCTCAAACTTGTTCATATCAAAGAGCATTTGAAAAGATAGAAGTCATTAAGTCAAGGACCCCCATCATTTAATTTCATGGACTTTTTGCCTTCTGACTTGCATTAGGCTATCTCCGATTTAACTTTGAGAGTGTACACAGGGAACCAAATGAAGCCTAACGGTTAGTACACTACGATTTAGCTTTGAACCCCCTGGAACTCCCTCAAGGACCCCTGGAGGTCCCCGGACCCCCCTTTAGAACCACTGGATTAATGGACGTCATCTTTCTTGGTCTGAGAATGTCACATCATCATACCATGATTATTACCATATTATGAGAACAAGCAGCGCATTTTGCACACTTAATAAGCAGTGAAGGTAGTCCTGGTGAAGACGTGTAGACTGTACTTTTCCCACCGCTATATAAATGCACCATTTACCATTTATAAGCAGGCATTTAGTGTCCAGTTTATTCCAGTGGAAATGCAAGTAGTTAAAAAGTAGTTAACTTTCATATATTATGCATATTGTGTGAATCTCTCATCTGATGATGGCGCTTCCTTGTTCATTCTCCAGCAAGATGAGCTCGCCCAAGCCTGAGTGGGGCGCCCGATTCCGCTGCTGTGTCAATTCTCAAATGGAAAGTGTTGTTTTTACTTTGTTTGTTTTGTTGGTGTTTTCTTTGGCCCCAACATGTCACTGGGTCTCACCCACTGGTCAAACTTCTCTTCTGTCAGGTAGCCCAGCTCTATAGCTGTAGCCTTTAATGTAGTGCCCTTCTTATGGGCTGTCTTTGCGATGGTGGCTGCTTTATCATAACCTATGTGTGGGGTTAGTGCAGTCACCAGCATGAGAGACTCATTAACCATCTTGTTGATTATCTTTCACAATATTTATCTTGTTAGGGGATGTAGCTCAGTGGTAGAGCGCATGCTTTGCATGTATGAGGCCCCGGGTTCAATCCCCGGCATCTCCACAACCTTTTATTTTTTATAACGTTTCCTACGGTAACAGGCACAGCTGCAGAAATTAGAAAGAGAACGTGACGCCTCAATATTGAACATTGAAATTAATAGCTGAAGATCTCTCGAGATGGCGCCACCTGTCCATTTAAAATTTTAACTGCTCAATGGAAGAGGATGGATGGACGGATCGACGGACGGACTGATGGACGTGGGTCGGTGTCGGCGTCGCTCGTTCTAAATTCCCTAGCACACAACTCATTCAAAGATATTCTTCCCAAAGATACTAACAGTCAATACTGACTTTTGTGGGAGTTTTATTTATTTTTCTTCTGACGTGAGTCACCAACATGAGAGGGCTGCCTACTATGCCTTTGCTGCTATTATCTAAGCAACGGTGACATCTAGTGGATTGTGGGGTACTTCAGTGGGCTGTATGAATGAACCACATAACAACATTGATCCAATCATAATTATTATGTTCAAGACTTACAAAGTTAATAATTATAAGTAAAATCACACAAAATATTGTTGCATGAATGTGTCAATACAGTCATTTTGGAATCATAGTGTCGGCTGTGTCCCTTCTGCCTTCTGTGCCCATATATGGAGATCTTAGTATCTGTTTGTTTACCTGTGTCCGTTTAATGCCCATATATCGAGATCTGTATAAGGTACGAGGCCCTCACACACGGTCACCTAAGTTGCAACCTACGAGCCGACTGATAAGCCCATATGGAGATATATCTCTCAGTCCTTGTCCCTTTTATGCCCCTATATGGAGATCCCTGATGTCATCAGTATATGGCCGTGGCCCTCAAACCAACATTGCCCATATAGAGATCTCTGTATCTGTCAGTCCATGTACCTTTAATGCCCATATATGGAGATCCCTGCTGTCATCAATATATGCCCATACCCATATACTGTATTGGCATGCCCCCTTTGAGCCCATATATGGAGCTTATGGATTTGTTTTGCTCCTCAAACCATGACGACACATTGAGGTTAGTCTACTCAACTCAACTCAAACTTGATTTATAAAGCACAAGAAAACAAACAAACAAAAGAAGCAAATACTGTACAAGGTTATTATACAATTTACAAAATCAAACCGTGTCAACAGCCACAGTGAAAAAAATAGCATTCAATAGGCCTCTAGTGAAGGAGCAGGGGCAGGTTATTCCAGAGTCTATAGGGCCAGCGGCTGCAAAGGCACCTCTGGTCTTACAAATGCGGTCGTGAGCTCAGTCAGGAGCGACTGGTCAGTTGACCTCAGGGCTCTGGCTGGAGACATAGCTTTATGAGCTCTGATAAATACAAGGGGCCAGTCCATTTTGAGCTATACGTTAGACAAAAACTCCATATTTGGTCGTGGCTGCATTGGGGATTCCATATTATGGTTATGGCTAAGTCATGGTGGCATGAGCGTGACGACGTGGTCCCCCTGCCTGCCCATCACCACCAGTGATGTCACGCTTACACAATGCCCAAATAATGGTCATTGGTCAATAATTTATCTGTTATTTACCCCTTGGTAAATAACAATGGAATCACTTAAAGTATTTAAGCTAACTTGAGCTGGTATATGCTACCAGCGCCGAAATAGCTCAATTGGGAGAGCGTTAGACTGAAGATCTAAAGGTTCCTGGTTCGATCCCAGGTTTCGGCAGCACGGGTTGATCACCTTTTTGCTTCGCGGTAGTAAACGTGTATGAACCTCGATTACGCATTTTTCATTGAAAGAAATGTTTTCCCTCTTAGTTTGTGCTTCTCTCACAGACTAGGACCTATAAACATATCCCTCCAAAGGAGTACAGTTTGTGGCCCACAGTTACAGCAGAATCAAAATATCTCTTTGTTCCTCTATTCAGATGCAAGGTCCAGCGCCACATTTTGGACAACCAAATGGATGAAATCAAGTCTCTGTAAAACAATTAGTGCTGTTCCACACGCTAACACTTATATTGGTACAGCCACACAAACTTAACTCCATATTTGGGCAAAACTAAGATCATATTCATGACATCAGTGTGGAACTCCTTATTTGGGCAAGACTAGATCAGACATACTCTGATCTGATCTCATATCCTGGATGGAAGGCGGTCTGAGATTATTGCAACACTTCTATACAGTCTATGGGTTTGCTGCTCTGACATCATAATAATAATAATAATAATAAACTTTATGTATAAAGCGCTTTTTTAAAACAACGTTACAAAGTGCTTTACAGTAGCAAAAATACAGTGCATCAAATAAGCAGCAATAAAATCATTACAACAAAAGAATAATAAAAATAATAATAAAAACAGTAAACAAGTAGTCTAAGGGAAGGCCTTGGTGTAGAGGTAGGTTTTCAGAAGTGTTTTAAAAGATGCTATAGAGTTTGCATCCCTCAGTTCCTGGGGTAGGGCATTCCAGAGGCGAGGTGCCTGGGCTGTGAAGGCCCGATCACCCCTGGTGACGAGGTTAGCAGTGTATGGGGTCAGGAGACCCCTATCCGACGACCTAAGAGGACGCACAGGCTCATATGGATTCAGCATGTCTAAAATGTAACTGGGGGCCAAACCTCGCAGGGCTTTAAAAGTTGTAAGTAAAATTTTAAAATCAATTCTAAAACTCACTGGCAGCCAATGCAGGGAGGCCAGGACTGGTGTGATGTGGTCACGCCTCCTGGTGTTGGTGAGTAGTCTAGCTGCTGAATTTTGTATTAGTTGGAGGCGAGAGATGGTCTTTTTGGGGAGTCCGGAATACAGGGAGTTACAATAGTCTAGACGTGAAGTGATGAATGCTCTGACATCACTGTGATGTCAGGGGAACTACTCTGACAGAATGGGTTTGCTGCTCTGACATCACGCTCTGACTTCACTGTGATGTCAGGGGAACCACACTAACAGAATCCCTTTTATGCCCATATATGGAGTTCCCTGATGTCATCAATACTAAGCCCATGTCTAACAGGACGTCATGTGGGAATGTCCATATATGGAGGCCACATCGGCCACATACAGTACCACACTAACAGAATCCATATATGGCCAAGACAGCCCATATTTGTGTGGCTGGTTCTACAGACAGGTAATCTCCATGTATGGGCATAAAAGGGATTGTATGTATGATGTCAGATGTCATAGACATCATAGGACTTTCACATAACGAATAACTGAATAAGCATGTTTGCGCTCTCACAGCATATCTCTATATACACAGTACATGGATCTCCATGTTCCCACCTGATGTCATGTGGAAGTTCAGACTGCTCCAGATCGTACTGAATAACTGCTAGCTTGCACAACGTCTTCAGACTAGGGTTCAAGTCTAAGATGAACAGGACACTGGGTTTGTCTGGTTTGTCTCTGCATCCTTTGAAGAGGATGACACGATCTCCCACCATGCAACAGGACATGCAAGCCATCGGAATTGGGCGTTTCCCCTTGGGCTCAACCTTCTTCCAGGAGAAGGTCTCTGGATTCAATTTCCACACATCATTGAATATCTGCTTCAGATGTCTGTTGCATCCACCAAATATGTACAGCTCTCCATTGTAGGTAAAGGCTGAATGACTCCAGCGTCCTTCTGGGAGAAGCTGTGCGGAAGTCGTGCTCAGCCAGCAGTTGGTCTCTGTGTCAAACACTGTGATGTTATCGTAGTTTTCGTTCTGGTTCCCTGTTCCCCCAAATACAAACATCTTTGTCCCGATGATGGTGGCAGAGTGAAAAGATGAAGCAGGTGGGGGAGTTCCTCTGGTTTTAATAAAAGACCAGACCATTGTGGTGGTGTCCAACTTGTACAAGTCATAAGTGCGTCCAGTCAGCCGGATGCATCCTCCATAGACATACATGACCTTCCCCAAGGCACAGGCTGAGTGTTTGCTCCTCCCCTCTGGAACTGTTCCAGAAACACTGGGCCTTAACCATCTGTGAGTGTCAACATCAAATCCATAAACAATGTGCCCCCGGACGTAAATTCCCTTGGCAATCCCCTCCCTTATCTGAAATTTCACTAAACCCCCCCAAATGTAAACAATATCTTCTATGAGCACAGCTGTGTGGGCCACACAGTTGGAGGGAACCTCAAGTTGAAGGTCTTCTCCAGATGTCACAGGAGGCAACTTAATCCAACGCAAAGACACTGTGTTGAAGACGTGCACTTCAATCTGGTCCCTGTCATTCAAGTTACAGGGATCTTCCCGCGCAGGTTCGAACCCTGCTCGCAGCGAATTGGTATCTTTTGAGATTTATTTTATAAATATATCGTTTATTTAAGGGAGGGGGCGGGGGTGTGAACGACACATTTCAGGGATTTGAACGAATCGTTCACGAGTCTCGCTGATGATTCGATTCTTATGAACGATTCACTCATGAACGACACATCACTAGCAAGCCTAGTCCAGATGGTTCTCAAACTTGTTCATATCAAAGAGCATTTGAAAAGATAGAAGTCATTAAGTCAAGGACCCCCATCATTTAATTTCATGGACTTTTGCCTTCTGACTTGCATTAGGCTATCTCCGATTTAACTTTGAGAGTGTACACAGGGAACCAAATGAAGCCTAACGGTTAGTACACTACGATTTAGCTTTGAACCCCCTGGAACTCCCTCAAGGACCCCTGGAGGTCCCCGGACCCCCCTTTAGAACCACTGGATTAATGGACGTCATCTTTCTTGGTCTGAGAATGTCACATCATCATACCATGATTATTACCATATTATGAGAACAAGCAGCGCATTTTGCACACTTAATAAGCAGTGAAGGTAGTCCTGGTGAAGACGTGTAGACTGTACTTTTCCCACCGCTATATAAATGCACCATTTACCATTTATAAGCAGGCATTTAGTGTCCAGTTTATTCCAGTGGAAATGCAAGTAGTTAAAAAGTAGTTAACTTTCATATATTATGCATATTGTGTGAATCTCTCATCTGATGATGGCGCTTCCTTGTTCATTCTCCAGCAAGATGAGCTCGCCCAAGCCTGAGTGGGGCGCCCGATTCCGCTGCTGTGTCAATTCTCAAATGGAAAGTGTTGTTTTTACTTTGTTTGTTTTGTTGGTGTTTTCTTTGGCCCCAACATGTCACTGGGTCTCACCCACTGGTCAAACTTCTCTTCTGTCAGGTAGCCCAGCTCTATAGCTGTAGCCTTTAATGTAGTGCCCTTCTTATGGGCTGTCTTTGCGATGGTGGCTGCTTTATCATAACCTATGTGTGGGGTTAGTGCAGTCACCAGCATGAGAGACTCATTAACCATCTTGTTGATTATCTTTCACAATATTTATCTTGTTAGGGGATGTAGCTCAGTGGTAGAGCGCATGCTTTGCATGTATGAGGCCCCGGGTTCAATCCCCGGCATCTCCACAACCTTTTATTTTTTATAACGTTTCCTACGGTAACAGGCACAGCTGCAGAAATTAGAAAGAGAACGTGACGCCTCAATATTGAACATTGAAATTAATAGCTGAAGATCTCTCGAGATGGCGCCACCTGTCCATTTAAAATTTTAACTGCTCAATGGAAGAGGATGGATGGACGGATCGACGGACGGACTGATGGACGTGGGTCGGTGTCGGCGTCGCTCGTTCTAAATTCCCTAGCACACAACTCATTCAAAGATATTCTTCCCAAAGATACTAACAGTCAATACTGACTTTTGTGGGAGTTTTATTTATTTTTCTTCTGACGTGAGTCACCAACATGAGAGGGCTGCCTACTATGCCTTTGCTGCTATTATCTAAGCAACGGTGACATCTAGTGGATTGTGGGGTACTTCAGTGGGCTGTATGAATGAACCACATAACAACATTGATCCAATCATAATTATTATGTTCAAGACTTACAAAGTTAATAATTATAAGTAAAATCACACAAAATATTGTTGCATGAATGTGTCAATACAGTCATTTTGGAATCATAGTGTCGGCTGTGTCCCTTCTGCCTTCTGTGCCCATATATGGAGATCTTAGTATCTGTTTGTTTACCTGTGTCCGTTTAATGCCCATATATCGAGATCTGTATAAGGTACGAGGCCCTCACACACGGTCACCTAAGTTGCAACCTACGAGCCGACTGATAAGCCCATATGGAGATATATCTCTCAGTCCTTGTCCCTTTTATGCCCCTATATGGAGATCCCTGATGTCATCAGTATATGGCCGTGGCCCTCAAACCAACATTGCCCATATAGAGATCTCTGTATCTGTCAGTCCATGTACCTTTAATGCCCATATATGGAGATCCCTGCTGTCATCAATATATGCCCATACCCATATACTGTATTGGCATGCCCCCTTTCAGCCCATATATGGAGCTTATGGATTTGTTTTGCTCCTCAAACCATGACGACACATTGAGGTTAGTCTACTCAACTCAACTCAAACTTGATTTATAAAGCACAAGAAAACAAACAAACAAAAGAAGCAAATACTGTACAAGGTTATTATACAATTTACAAAACCAAACAGTGTCAACAGCCACAGTGAAAAAAATAGCATTCAATAGGCCTCTAGTGAAGGAGCAGGGGCAGGTTATTCCAGAGTCTATAGGGCCAGCGGCTGCAAAGGCACCTCTGGTCTTACAAATGCGGTCGTGAGCTCAGTCAGGAGCGACTGGTCAGTTGACCTCAGGGCTCTGGCTGGAGACATAGCTTTATGAGCTCTGATAAATACAAGGGGCCAGTCCATTTTGAGCTATACGTTAGACAAAAACTCCATATTTGGTCGTGGCTGCATTGGGGATTCCATATTATGGTTATGGCTAAGTCATGGTGGCATGAGCGTGACGACGTGGTCCCCCTGCCTGCCCATCACCACCAGTGATGTCACGCTTACACAATGCCCAAATAATGGTCATTGGTCAATAATTTATCTGTTATTTACCCCTTGGTAAATAACAATGGAATCACTTAAAGTATTTAAGCTAACTTGAGCTGGTATATGCTACCAGCGCCGAAATAGCTCAATTGGGAGAGCGTTAGACTGAAGATCTAAAGGTTCCTGGTTCGATCCCAGGTTTCGGCAGCACGGGTTGATCACCTTTTTGCTTCGCGGTAGTAAACGTGTATGAACCTCGATTACGCATTTTTCATTGAAAGAAATGTTTTCCCTCTTAGTTTGTGCTCCTCTCACAGACTAGGACCTATAAACATATCCCTCCAAAGGAGTACAGTTTGTGGCCCACAGTTACAGCAGAATCAAAATATCTCTTTGTTCCTCTATTCAGATGCAAGGTCCAGCGCCACATTTTGGACAACCAAATGGATGAAATCAAGTCTCTGTAAAACAATTAGTGCTGTTCCACACGCTAACACTTATATTGGTACAGCCACACAAACTTAACTCCATATTTGGGCAAAACTAAGATCATATTCATGACATCAGTGTGGAACTCCTTATTTGGGCAAGACTAGATCAGACATACTCTGATCTGATCTCATATCCTGGATGGAAGGCGGTCTGAGATTATTGCAACACTTCTATACAGTCTATGGGTTTGCTGCTCTGACATCATGCTCTGACATCACTGTGATGTCAGGGGAACTACTCTGACAGAATGGGTTTGCCGCTCTGACATCACGCTCTGACTTCACTGTGATGTCAGGGGAACCACACTAACAGAATCCCTTTTATGCCCATATATGGAGTTCCCTGATGTCATCAATATTAAGCCCATGTCTAACAGGACGTCATGCGGGAATGTCCATATATGGAGGCCACATCGGCCACATACAGTACCACACTAACAGAATCCATATATGGCCAAGACAGCCCATATTTGTGTGGCTGGTTCTACAGACAGGTAATCTCCATGTATGGGCATAAAAGGGATTGTATGTATGATGTCAGATGTCATAGACATCATAGGACTTTCACATAACGAATAACTGAATAAGCATGTTTGCGCTCTCACAACATATCTCCATATACACAGTACATGGATCTCCATATATGGGTACCAGTGGTCTCCATTATGGGTAACTGGTCCGAAATACATCACTGGCCAGATGATGGCCAGCGTCTTATAATATGATATGATTATGTGTAATGCGAATTGTAATAAAAAATCCTGTGTTCCTCAACACTGCAACGTCAAGACAGTCAAAATGACAATGTCAAAAATTACGAACGCTGAAAGTGTGAACTCAGTGTGTGGGGAGAGAAAGCCAAAGATAAAAGCGAACAAGACCGAAATAGAAGAACAGCCTATAATTTGAGACCCGGACATACCCTTTATGGACAGTGTCTGTTTGGTCAGATGGCTTATTAAACTTTCATGCTAAAAATGAGTCAATATTAGATGTGACATTTTTGGGGGGTCTGGGGGTAGAGATGGGAAGAGGGCACGGCTCCTGTTACCATGACGACCAAATGGCCACGTCTGGACAGAAAAGCCCCAGACAGGGAGTGAGGTATTATACACAGGGTTTCTCCATGCCAGTAGACTGCTAGTCTGTACTATAGATCTCTTGTCAATTAGTTAAGAAATGTCAATGAAATGACGTCACAGGAGTTACATGAAGCTTCGAGAAATGTGCTTAAGTAAACATTTGTCAAGGCAGGTGCCCCAAGGGGAAAAGCAAAAGCACACAAAATAAATCTTTTGGGAAAAAAATAAATTAAATTAAAATAAAAAATAAACTATTCTTCTACATTCTTCTACAGCAAGGGTCTTCAACAGGGGGTCTGGGACCCCTAGGGGGTCCTCAGAGTTACTACAAGGGGTCGTCCAAATGTTTGTGTGATAGAAACTTTTTTCTTCTTTTCTATATTTACCACTTGAACCCTAGCGTCCATATACTGAGAACTTTGGCCAAAAATTGCAGATCTACAAGCTCACACCGCCTCGCAGCATGAGGCGTTGTGAGCTTGTAGATCGGCTATTTTCGGCAAAGAGGTTTGGTGTAGAAGGGGAAAAGAGCAGACAAAGTAGAGTGAGAGGCCAAGTTTATTTAAATATTATATATAAAATATTATATGCTGTATAAGTATTGATGGTTCATGTGGTTAAATATCTGAAAACACAAATTGACATGAATCCAAAATACACTGACGATTGTGCTGTCAAACGATGAAACCATATGGAATCTATGAAAAGGTTGTGGGGGTCCCTGCTTCATCTCTCTCTCAACAAAGGGGTCCTTGGTGTGAAAATGTTGAAGACCCCTGTTCTACAGAATGTATTAGAATAGAAAAGCCTATTCATTATCGGAGGATAGTAGCAATGTATAAACCTTTATACACTTTGCATATTATGTACAAAAATGTATGCTAATGATTATTAATAGATGATTGTGCATGCTATAGTCATGTCCTAAAACCAGACATATCAGGAAACGTGGGTCTGTGCCAACAAAATAAAAGGTTTTCACAAATTGTTAAGATTTTCGCCTATATATTCAAACGACCTACACACAAACTCAAAAGTAACCGTACGTAAAAAGTGTTTATATGTCCAAATACATTTAAATCCGTATTAATTGGGTTTAAGATGCCACAATTAATACCATTACCTGTCAAATGAGATAATGGTGTTTAACATTCATTTCAATAACTATTATGGTCTTAATGGAGGTTAGATTGTTGTATTAGTGTGCATGCATTATATAAAGTGTTTGTTGAAAGCTAGCATATTAAGGATTTTGCTCTGTATTAGCCTAGTATCAGTTTCATTCCTGGATTTCTACGGCTTCTATGTGTTGCCATAATTCTGAAATGGATATAGGATTAGGGGTTGGATTATGACAGACTTCTCTGGATTTGAGAATGTAATCTTCCTTTATAACCTCAGAGGATGCACTAACAACATGCACACACACAAAAACACCACACTGTACACATGCACCTACAATACACGCATGCACGCACGCACGCACGCACGCACGCACACGCACGCACGCACGCACGCACGCACGCACGCACGCACGTACGCACGCACACAATACTAACAGGTGTGTGACAGGTGTGTGAGCACATGCTCTCATGTGAACTTAGTATGCCAATTATTTGTGTCCTTCACTACCTGTCACTCACTCTGTTTGAGTAGTTCACTCCGTACTGTACTGTATATTCATGTCACTTTTATTGCCTCACTTTTCTATTCTCTCTGTATTTCTCCCCCCCTTTTTCTTATTTTTCAAGTTACGAAGAGAACTGTCCTGATCGGAGCATGAGAAGAGACAGTGACTGGAATCAGGCTGTTCTTTGTGAATCCCCTTGTCTTCTTCTCTGACTGTTTCCTCATATGAAATATGCAGAGGAAATTCAGGAGATGGAAGGAGAAAGATACACGACTATTTCCAGTCTCCCAAGAAGCAGAGAATAAAGTGAGGAGGAGGAGGAGTGAAGATTGCTCTTGTGTCTCTGAAGGAAAGTTGAGAAGCAGTACTGCTGCTAACCAGTGGTGGAAAAAGTATACTCAACGTATTACTCAAGAATAAGTAATCTGTTGTCTGTTACAAGTAAAAGTCGGGAATTCAAAATGTACTTGAGTAAAAGTATGAAAGTGTTGGCATCAAAATGTACTTAATGTACCAAAAGTAAAAGTACAAAATGTTTGAAAATAGCAGATCTACAAGCTCACAGTGCGGCGCAGCTTGTAGATCTTCTATAGGGATGTCACCGAATAATCGATTTTCGAATATTCGTTCCATTAATCAATATTCGATTTTAATATTTCATAATCGAAAATTGAAAAAATATTATTTATTTATTTTTTTTCGTTTTTTTTTTTTATTTTTTTTTATACTATTTTTTGGCTTAGTTAGTTAGTTTCAAACAAAATATAGAATATAGGCTAACAATAGTATTAATGATAATAGTAAATGGCCATTGATTTATTATTCACACCAGCACCAACTGTAAACTGTGTAGAGTGAAGGAGCACAGCAGAGTGGCAGCTGCCTGCTACACACTCCCCTCCTGTCTCAGACACAGGTGTGATTGATTCAGGCTTGATTGTTTGGTACTTGGTGGCCATCATCAAAGAAAAGGGAAAACAGTGCCCTCTGTATTGTAAAGCATCACAGAATCTGTTCTTGAGAGATTAGGTGAACAGTACACTGGCACACTAAAAAGAAAGATGAAGAGTAGTAGTTAGGCTACCAATTACCTGAAGAGCCATGTTGTACATAGGTAAATGTGCATTGAAATCCAGTAAAAAAAAAAAAAAAAAAATTAATAAAAAAATAATAATAATAATTAATTTTCGATTTTCGAATAATATTCGAATATTGCTATAGAATAATCGATTTTGATAAAGGTCCATTTTTGACATCCCTAATTTTCAAATAGGGTATAAAATACCACTAAAGTGGTTAATGTATGTTTTGTAATTATGATTTATAAATAAATGCATTCGCAATGGAGAAAATTAATTCATGAATAAATGTATATATATTAAACTATATAACGTAGAATTCCCCGAAGGAATCGATTCCCGATGAAGCCGGTCGATTTGACATATGGCCCAAGTGTGTGCCGCAAAAACTGTGGGAGGAGTTGCATCGCAAAGAAAAGTTTATCTAGGAGGCCCTGGAAGATGGATGAATGGATGGATGGAATAAGTTGGGACAAGTACTATAGTCTGGTGGCCCTGCAGAGGCAACTACACTAATAATTTGTTCCATAACTTAATCGTCTTGAGATGTCTATGGGAAGAACTGCAGAAATACAGAGAAAATAAATAAGTAAAAAATTATTATATATAAAAAAAAACATGGACAATGTTTACAGAGAAGGCTTAACTTTTCAAGACACAAATGTCATCTTGCGCTCTTTCATCCATGTTTGTCTCCGTGTTCATGTAATAACCTTTAAAAAGGCCATTTGACAGGCCTCAAAATGCCCACACCAGCGTTAATCGGCTACCCATTCTGGCAGCTAACCTTTCCCTTCCGTGATTCAAAAAGGAAATCAAAGAGACAGAAGAAACGATATCTAAAGGTGCAGGCTGATACAGGAAAGAGGAGGATCGCACGTAAAGAGGACAGATGAAGCCGGTTAAAAGGTGCAATGTTGGTGGGGAGTCATTTTTACACTTTTGCCTGCTGTTTGGTGCCCCCCCCCCCTGTTGGAATTGGTAACTCATTCTGTGCCAAAGAACATTCAGTTGTGTCTATCCTTAAACCTCTGGATGCACTATATCACTCTGACCAATGTTTCATTACTGGGGAAACCACAACACTCTGTACCAAAATACTGGCCTACCCGGTGAGTTCGCCTGGAAACCAGACAAATCTTCCATTGCAAAAAAAGATTGCCCAAAGATTTGGTCTGGCACCGCTCAGTTATGATTGGATTTCACCAGACTGTCTGTAGGAGTTTTACGCCATCTCCACATACTTAATCAGGCCAGGTGTTCTACATAAGACTTCTATGGGCGAATAGTGACAAAACTCAGAACCGGAAGTGCACGGTCCATGGGCATTTATCACTATTTCGAGTTACATGAACCATGTGACCGGCGCTGTTTTCTGCCCTCACAATGGCGCAACTCTCCAATCAGGACCCAGTATGCAAATATGGGGCGGGTTCATCACCAGAGCCTTTTTTTTTATTCCGACTCTTGGAAATTCAGGTTCCATACAGAGATTCCAGAGTGTTCCAGAGATCCCCCCTGCCCCCATTTCTGAAAATAGCTAATGATAAGGTAAGCTACTCAATGGAAAATTATATGCTACCCTGGCTTTAAGTCAGAGTGGAGTAGATAGTGTTAGCTTTTAATTTCACACTTGTAATTGTCTTCTCACTATAAATATATATATCTCACAACTGCAGCTGATAATGTGAATATGGAAAGAAAAGTTTGATTCAACGGCAGTGTAGGCAACTGTTCTCGTTTGCAAGTCCTACTTGCAAATGCATGTACTGTATGTTTGTTTCTGCATGAATGTGACAGTGTATGCGTGCGACGCACACACGCACATGCATGTTCGTTTCTGTGAATAGGAGTGTTTGTGCATGCAACTCTACACCTTGCATTTCTGTAAAGCCCAATTCATGGTCAATAGACATAAGGACTAAATATGCACTAAATCCACGCAGACCCAAAGCAGGCCTAAAGCGGTCACTGAAGAATCTTTTTTGTGTGTGTGTTAGTAAACATGTCCATCAAAAGGGGTTGGTACACTTTGAGTATGCTTTACTACATTAGACTATGAACTATGAAGGCAAAACTCCCTGTTCAATACTTTGTAAGCACCTTAAGGCTTACATTTATACAATACATAATTTCTGTCGAACAACATGGACAAACAAAGATTTAAAGATGCCTTAGGGGGAACTCCAGAGCATTGTTGGGACCTGGCATCACTCCTCTTTAATGAGGACGTCTGGAGATGGCAGGTGCATGTTCAGCATCGCTTTACAAGCTCAGCAACAACCAGGCCAGCACTCTCTCCATCCCACTGCAATTACCACTGTCATTATTGGAATCACATTACCACAGCACCAAACAAGCAATATCACTAATAAATGTGCGCAAAAAATAAACTCCTGAAGTTCGGGCATCCAGCACACCACACCGGAAATCTGTCACTGAAAGAATTACCATAATGACACAAATAAGACATGAAAAATGTAAACCGAGGAGGAGAAACCAGATTAGGTTTTCATTTTGTCCACCTACCCCGTAGGAACGTCTAATATTAGATTTTAATAGGTGTTCATTCAGTCACTCACTATCAACCCTGTGGCTAAACAAAAGGCTGAGAAACAATCCAATAGTACGGTGTGTGACTGACTTCTCCTCTGGGTGGGCAAGTTGCCAGACTGCCACACAAGAAGCTGCTGCTTGGTTAGCAAATGGGGCGTTTGGGGGCTGTTGTGCTCCATAGTAATATAGAGCGTTGACTGGGGCAGCAGCAAAGCCCAACACAGCAGTATAGGTGAGGACCAGTGTTATGTTTACTGTCTGAAACCAGAGCGACAGCTGGGGAAATCACATGCTCCTCTCCTCCATCCCAAATTCTCTCTCTCTCTCTCTCTCTCTCTCTCTCTCTCTCTCTCTCTCTCTCTCTCTCTCTCTCTCTCTCTCTCTCTCTCTCTCTCTCTCTCTCTCTCGCTCTCTCCACTAAACGCCCTGTGAGGTGAACAAAATACAACAACAAACAGGTCTGGGCTTTGGAAAGCTCTGAGCAGAGGATGCAAATCACCAAGACACCAACGGAACGTTCTTTCAGTTGCTTTTTTTCAAGGTTGAACACACACGCGAGAGCACAAGATGGGATAATGATCTGCTCTGGGTATGTGTGCGCGCTTGTGTGTGTGTGTGTGTGTGTGTGTGTGTGTGTGTGTGTGTGTGTGTGTGTGTGTGTGTGTGTGTGTGTGTGTGTGTGTGTGTGTGTGTGTGTGTGTGTGTAAGAGTGTCTACAGTTGTAAAATTACTTGAAGCCAAGGGCCACCAGAAAAAAAAAATCATGGTTGACCGGTTAACTGGAAACCGTTAAACGACCACTATATATAAATACTAAATGCAAGAATAATGGCTGATATTATAGCATGCTAACTTTCCAGGTAGCCAATTCTGCCTTACAAGTACAGAGATATAAACAATGATGTATAAAGTACTTGAAAGCCACACTTCTCCTCCATGAAATCACTTCAGTCAAATTGTTAAATTAGCTCACATTAAATGTACTTTTGAAAGGTGTCTGGTTAAAACGTAGTTAAGTATCAAGACTTAAAGGAGTAGTTCACCCCCAAAATGACTTTTTTTCTATTGATTACTCATGCCATGGATAGTAGAGTTAAATAATATTTTTTGTTTTTTGTCGCATTCCTAAGACAAAAATGTGATTTGAGTAAATTTACCCCCATTGATTCCGGATGGTGACCCGTTTCGAAACGGGTCACCATCCGAAATGAATGGGGGTACATTTATTGTTATAACATTTATGTCTTAGGAATGTGACAAAAAACTAAAAATATTATTGAACTCTACTCTCCATGGCATGAGTAATCAATAGAAAAAAAGTCATTTTGGGGGTGAACTACTCCTTTAAGTATCAAAAATAAGTATCAAGCTTTTCATGCAGAGAAACAAAACAGCTAGAAATGGCTTATCTCCTCACTTCATAATTATCTGATTTTTAACTTGAAAATGTTAAACAAAGCAATAGAAACTCTGGATAATTTGTCCCAGACTCCCAGTACCAAGTGAATGATCTCTCATATGCCTCACTACTTTT
Organism: Nannobrachium achirus; assembly: GCF_963921795.1. NCBI lineage: Eukaryota > Metazoa > Chordata > Actinopteri > Myctophiformes > Myctophidae > Nannobrachium > Nannobrachium achirus. The sequence goes on from NC_137818.1 coordinate 55,996,350, forward strand.
AAAATAGCTTTCAAGTAGTTAGTTCAGCTACTTTTTTCACTTTGGCAGGGTACATTTTCAATGACACATCAACAGGGAAAACAACATGAGTTTTGAATGCAGTTCGTCCATTACATGCCATATCCTTCCATTTTAGCTACTTACTTCTGAGTTTGGAGTGTTTTTTCTCCATCACACCAAAGAAAGAATTCTCCATCTCATCCATTAGTTATTACATCGTAATGTGTTTCACACGATGACTCAATGCCGTGATGCACTAATTCCCAACTAATGGTTCATGAAACACTTCATAACATCCCTTGCCCTTATCAGAACAGATTGAAATGCATAGGCTACTTCCTATTTTCTCAAATTCAAAAATAAAGCCTGTGCACTAAAAAGGTCTGGCACAGACATTATCCTATGAAGCAGTCGGTAAGTCACCATGTCCATTATGGTCCTATAGTAGCCTACCTATAGCACATACTGTGTAATCGACATATGCCTACTTTTGTACTATAGCACAAAATACTGGACAGCAGGCAACATTCTGATGTAACAAGTTTTAGTTAAGGGTTATGCATAAGCATAAAGAAAAATGTTATCCTGTACAACCAACCATCCAGAATATATTTGTGGAATATGGAATGTGTTCCTGTCGGAATGTGTTACAGATTTGGCCCACGGGCCTCCAGTTGAATATCACTGGTCTACATAGATAGTAGAGCACAAGCCGGTGTCAGCATGTGGTGGTGGTCTGGTGGAGGTGGGGTTTCTGTTTGATTGATTTCTGGTAGGAGTTGAGTCTTGTGTCATGTCATGTGGTCACCTGCGCTGAGCTGAGCAAGTGAGGAAACGAAGTCGAGTCCAGTGTCCAACCTCGTGCCGAGAAAAACTCTGACTCACAAGGGGAGACGTGGGAAGAAAAAGGCCTCAAAAACAGGCAGGCATGGCCTTGACGCCCCGTTTGGGTTGATAACAAGCTCTCACACAGTTGGAGATGCAGAGAGCTTGGAAACCATTAGACTCACTGGGTGGTCACTTCTAGATGGAAGATCACACAGTCAATGATGCTGGCCTTCATCACGGAACGAACACACACACACACACACACACACACACACACACACACACACACACACACACACACACACACACACACACACACACACACACACACACACACACACACACACACACACACACACACACACACACGCATTCATTGCCCGCCCAGCACCTCCACTAGGCACAATGATTAAACCCAGCAGGGAGGTTCATCTCTTCAAAGTCTACATGGACTGCTGGAGTCGGAGTGGAGGATTGAATTGAGCGTTTTCATCTGACTTCACCTGCCGTGGTTCGCCCGAGGCAACAAGGGAGCCTTATTTACTGGAACGGATCTGCCAGGGGCAGCAGAAAGTACTAATTGCTTCATGGCCTCGGTGAGCTTCGCGACACACTCAAACCACATGAACGTGGATATCTTGGTGCCAGAGAGTGCAAAGAGACCCTATACGACACTGCTCCAGTCCCTTTTAAGAGGGCAATGCAATACATGTGACAATGCACAGAAAACGTTGTACACACACACACACACACGGCACACACACACACACACACACACACACACACACACACACACACGGCACACACACACACACACACACACACACACACACACACACACACACACACACACACACACACACACACACACACACACACACACACACACACACACACACACACACAGCAGACTCAATGTTGCCTTAATACATTATTCATTACAATACATGAGGGAATGTGTGTTTTTCTATACTATATCGTATAATATAATTACACTATATTCATCTATAGTTCACCTTTGGCATATAGCTCCTGACCAATGCTAATTTATGAGATCTGGTGGATTCAAATAACGTTTCCTCTTAAAACTTAATTCTTCCTTACACATGACATGAGTATTAAATGTTATTGCTTCATATATGTTATAATCATTGCTTCATATATTTTATAAGCATGTAATGAAATGATTAATAACACATAACCAACATGTGTGATGTGAAGTGCTAGGCGGCAAGACTTAACAATTCACTTTCGTAAAAATGTAAAAATGACACCCAAAATTGTTGCATGTCGACCTATACGATTATTAGTATACATGAAATACATCTATTATTAATGCAATTTCATTACTGAGAATGTATGCATTATTTATATTCTGTGCCCATCGATATGCGACTCGCAGTGGACTTGGCAACTCTGTGCGGCCACTTGCTCGACTAGCGCCTCGCTCGGACGCACCTCACCTTGCAACATCAAGATACAACATACCAGTGATTTACAGAAACGTACAACGGCAATGTTTTTTTTTCCCTCTGGTGATTGGGTTGAGATAAACAGATGAGAGAGGAAAGTATGTGAATATGCGTTGAGATTGGTCGCCAGAATAACAAACACATTAATCTGGTCTCCCTGCAAATCGCCGTTGTCGGGTGGAAACCTTGTATGTCCAAAACCTTCCTTTTTTAATTATTATTTTATAAACTATTTAAAATAGTGAAAATAGACGATCTACAAGCACACAACGCCTCGCATCACGAGGCGCTGTGTGCTTGTAGATCTGCTATTTCACTACTTTTGTGAGACGCTCTTGTATGATGAAGCAGGGCTTTAATTTAGAGGGGAGAAAACATTTGAAACTTGGAGATACAAGGTTTCTGCCCGACAACAACGAAATGCAACAAACACCACTCTGTCTTTGAGCCCTGATTTGCTTAGCCCATAACTCAGAGCTTTCATCTCCCCTCCACTAGTAGATTGAAAGTATTTTCACATTGTATCTTCACTTCCACTTCAACCGTTAGATATGTTTCAATACTTATTGTGAAGTGTAAAAAAAAGCCCAAACTGAAAACCGATAGGAGATTTCTCCCCGCAGGAGCCAAAGGGTTCTCATCTTTGAACGATAATTAATTCCAATAACAGGGGATTGGAGCCTTCCTCAAATCTGTGCTGTGCTTCCATACTGTATATGACTCAGCCTTCTTCAGCAGATAAGCACTGGGGCTTTACAGTTTATCTGACAGCGGATGGAACTTTAATGATCTAAAAAAGCCAAATTATGCTGCTGGGTTACATTACCATTCTACACTCCTCTCTATCTCCCAGTTTATGTTTTATACAGCATAATATGACCAATTTAGGCAGGAGATCCCATCAGGTCCACAGGCTAATAACAAGCAAGGCAAGAGCTCCATTACAGCTGTCCATCGACACAGTTCTACAAAAAATAAAGGAACCTGCACATGGTTGAATGTTTAAATTTCACCCAAATGTTGAACCTTTGGGCCATTTCCTTTTTAGAATTTTTTTTAGGAATGAGATCTTGCTGATGGAGTGGAAGAGCATCAATAATTGATGCACAAGGCTTTTTATAGAGCATAGCTCCATGAGATTCATAATTCTATTCACATTAGGCCCTGGCAATAAGTTAAGTTCTTATAAATAGCTAGTAAAACTTTAACTGATATTAATAGCACCAATTAAAGGGCAACCAGTGGAGTTATGCATCATTTCTGTACTGGTGGGCTAGAAAACCCACTTGGTGTCTCCTGTGGCTCTCTCTATCTCTCTATCTCTCTCTCACTCTCTCTCTCTCTCTCTCTCTCTCTCTCTCTCTCTCTCTCTATCTCTCTCTCTCTCTCTCTCTCCACAGACTCACACACTGCTCTGTTTAAACTCACTCCATCATTGTCTTCTTCACCCAGAAGAGGCAATAAACACAATCGACATGCCATTGCAGTCATCGTGTAGAAACATTAACATCTGCGCAGACCTTTTATGACTATCATAAATAAAAGAGCACCGCTATGAACACTATGTCAGTGAATATAACTACAAAGAGATGAGATGCAATGCTTTGATTGATGACCAATTTTCCTGGTTTCCATATCATCTTCTCCTCCAGGGTGCTAGGTGTAATGGTGTGTTCGTCAGGTAAAAGTCATTCATTTCACTTCATGGAGTGAAACCTGGTTGTGCCTCAAGGCACCCTTCATACAGTGCCTTGTTGCGACCGTAGGTCGCATTTACTATGAAAGCCTGCAGCTCATGTGCTCAGTCACGCCTCATGTCACGCTCCATATATGGCCAAGACAGAATTAAGAGAGTGTGACTTGTGTCACGGCAACCACACTTGCAAATTAATTCTGTCCTTGTCCCTTTTATGCCCATATAACCAGTAAGACGCCTTAGGGCGTCTTACTGGTTACTCTTACAATATATTGTACAGTGTTTTTGCATGTTTATCACATTGATTACAAGCCATATGCACTCTAGCATACCATAGTATTTATTTGTATTTTGGATTGATTACCCCATTCCTTCCTTCCTTCCTTCCTTCCTTCCTTTCTGGAAGGTGGCATCCACTAATGTAAAACATGTTATAGTGTATATGATTTGTAGTCGATGGTCTAAATATGCAAAAAGACTGATATGGCCCTATACAGATGTGCCTTTTCAAGTGTTCAGGCTTTACTGCTCTTTTCCTGAAAATTTCCTGCAAATGATTTTTTTTCCACAGGTTTATTTCTCCATTCCCATTGAAAAGCAGAATTCAATGAAGTAGATTTAAACTTAAAAGTCAGAGAAGGTCATAAAAATAGCAAAAGTAGCTGATCTACAACCTCAATATTCAGCAAATCCACTTGAAATCTACTGTCTTGCAAATGGCAGGACATGTGCAGATTTGAAAACCACATCTGTATGTTAGCTCTGCACAGTATCTGAGCATAGAGTTATAAGAAGTATAGAAAGGACACCGGATATCCCCGCCCGTCCACTTGCATTGAGTAGCTCACCCAGCGCATGAAGCGTTTTCACCCCTTCTTCCGGGTAGTAAAAACTATGTGACGTAGTGGGGCCTAAGTGACGTGTTTTGCGTCATCGATTTTGTTTATGGACGCGCTGGGGCTCCATTTCATGAACGAGCACTTCCGCTATGAACGTGCAGTCAATACAAAGAAGCCTAGATGTGCGTTCATGTTTTTGGCCCCAACTGCAGTACCTCATGCAGTAAACCACCATGTCCATGGCGCTTCAGAGCTCCCCAAAGGTTCTGGGTGCTTGTATCCGAGGGGCATGGGCATTACTTCCTGGTAAACAGAAGCCATCAAGGTCTTTCTATGTCTTGACCTTGCTTTGGCAGAACCAGGAGGACAATCTCTAAATACTTATGATCTCTGTTTGGTTTCCTCTGATCTACAGTGCCAAGGAGGGAGAGGTGGAGCGGGGGGATGTCAGTAGTCTTTTGTTCTGCAGCGTTACGGACAGGACTGGAACCAGGAGGATTTGACTAAAATAACAGCTTCTGTGTTCTAATTTAAGTAGGGATTTTGTTCTAATTTATGTTGGGATTATGTAGGGCGCACTGTGCTGCCAGCTAGTGTCTTCAGAGAGGAACGAGGAAGAGGAGAGAACATCTCAGATGAAAAGAGAGAGAGAGAGACACACACACAAAGAGAGAGAGAGAGAGAGAGAGAGAGAGAGAGAGAGAGAGAGAGAGAGAGAGAGGTTCTGCTTCTTTGCTCCTGTGATTCCCAGTGAAATTGATTCTCTTACCTCCAGAGATCTGCCACCATCCCTCCTCTCTCTCCCCTCTCTCTCTCTCTCTCTCTCTCTCTCTCTCTCTCTCTCTCTCTCTCTCTCTCTCTCTCTCTCTCTCTCTCTCTCCCCCCCCCCCCCATTACACACCTGTCCAGACGATGAATGATTCACACATTACCCATGAGCACCGCTGACCGGTACACATATCAGTGACTCTCGCTGCTCAGGGAGCTCAGAACACAGAGGAGTCAGAGAGAGATGAGATGGAAGAAGGACAGCAGATAGACTGGGGCGCTGGAGAGAGATGATGAGAAAGGATGCAGGAGGAAAAGGAGAGGAAAGAGGAGATCAGGGCAGGAGACGGAGATGAGCAGCTGATGGAGACGTGTGAGTAGGATAATGGAGGCGATGAGACGCATTTCAGATCATCCGCACTGCCAAAGAGTGAGCGTTCCGAAGGCGATGTCGCGCAAAAAACTGCCCTCATATGGAGTGTCGGCCATTGCGCTGTGATGTATCATGTAGCCACGAACCAATCAAATGAGTTCATTATGGGGCGCCCGCTGGCCTACTGGTCCAGGCGCATATCACTTAGGCATTGTCACATAGGCATGGATGCCTGGCGTCGTCGCCAGTTCGATTCCCGATTTGGACTACCTTTGCCGCGTGTCACTCCCCATCTCTCCCCATTTCAGTCAGTCTACTGTCCTTTCAATAAAGGAATAAAAGCTATAGGCCTATACGTATATATTCATTATAATAAAAAGTGTTTGGGGCGGGACATGGCCGCAAAACCTCGCTCAAATAGAGAAATACATTTTAATGAGATTTCATTGTTGGCTCGCTCACGGCGTTGGCAGAGCAGATGGGCTGTTAGGAGGCACAGTGTATAAAAGAATGGGGACTCCCCTTAAAGCAATCGGCCGAAGATTGGAGTAACATGGGAATATTCATTCTATTACTCTTCTGCCACCATAATGTGGAATGCCCTGACATCATCCATTAACACATTAAACGCCCACGTGGTGCCCACGTGCCTAAACTATGCTGTACTGTACTGTACTTGGCTACCGCGGTGATGAAACAAACTCCATTTCCCAAAATGCAGCGCGAAATTACGTCACCCGGACGTGCTGTCTGTCTCGTTGACTTCCTGTTTAGCGGCTGCACAAAAATGCTGTTTTCTCCGGATTCTTTTCCTTTTTTTCTCAAAACGGCGGCCTCTTCTACCGGCCGTAACACAAACACTGTGGCTTAGAATTGATAAAAAACGGTCCTGACTGAAAGAAAAGATTTTCGCGAAATAAACAGGACATGCTTGGATTACATTTACTCGGATTACTTTTCTCGCCAGTACTTCAAAGGTAGAATGGTAAAATGGCGGGTTGCCATGGGCACCAGCAAATTAAAAGTTGAATAATTCTGGGCACCCGCTGTGTTAAAGATGTGAAACACTGGCCTATTTCAAAACTGGCTTGAAAAACTAAGTGGAGATGAATAACATGTAATACATAGGACCACAATACAGTCCCCAGGACTTTTTTTGTGTTGATATTGTAGCAAGTGCATGTTTTAAGTATTCAATCAGTCAACCAATCAAAAGACAATGGTGTGTGTGTGTGTGTGTGTGTGTGTGTGTGTGTGTGTGTGTGTGTGCGTGCGTGCGTGCGTGCGTGCGTCACCTCTCCCAGTCACCTCTCCCAGGAGACAGAAAGAGACAGAGACAGAGAGAGAGAGAGAGAGAGAGAGAGAGAGAGAGAGAGAGAGAGAGAGAGAGAGAGAGAGAGAGAGAAAGAGAGAGAGAGAGAGAGAGAGAGAGAGAGAGAGAGATGAAGCGTTTAATACACTGGGGTCTTTATCTGAGTACTAGCACTAGTTTATTACGTACTGAGCAGATAGTATGGAGCAGGCTCTCTTCCTATTGGCTCTGCTCCTCAGGGTGGGTATGGAGGAGGAGGCTAGGGAAGTTGATATTTTGGTGTTTTGTTTTATTTCTTTTTTAACAAGCCCTGACATCTCTGGCCTCTCTGCCATAACACAGCCCCCTAAGCATGGATGAGCATCATTAACTAGAGAGCATTCATGTGGGAAGACTTGGAGGGTGGTCGTAAAATAATAATGCCCACTGGGACGGCCATGGCTGAGTGCTCGCTCTTTCCTGCAATTCTATTAGGAAAATGGGGATATTTCGAAAAGCGTAAGGCGGAGCGTTAGTAGAATAGCCTTGCATGGTCCTCTCTACAAAGCTTGAGGTTCTCATAGCTCATAACATACAGCACAGTTGTAGATAAATAAGATAAATAAAAACATGACATATTCAGCGGTACAGCAGTGGCATACGATTTGTCTTACTGCACTGTGCGTTCTTTTTTTTCTGTTGAGTTGAGAGGCACGATTAATGATTTCCATTTCCATGATTAGAATGTTTTTAATTTGGGGTTTTATGTGACACATCTCATCTGTAAAACCTGGGAGCGCTGCCACAATTGGATTTTGTTTTTCAAAAAACCTGAAGTCCAATATGTATACGCACCTATATGAGCATATGACACTTGACTAAAACAAATCCAATATCAACAATATTATTCCTATATGATCCAGTAATCCACATGGTCCCTGCTCATATATCTATCTGCAGGCACGGGGGCACCTGCTGGCCTACCGGTTCCAGGCGCATACTAGGGAATTAACGAAAAAGTCGACAAGTTGACTCAATCGACTCCCACCATGGAAAGTCGAAAGTTGAAAATTAAACAAAAAAGTCCTTTGTATTTTTTCTATCATTATTTTTGCTCCATGTGTGCGTAAGACATTAAAAACATCAAGAGGCGTTACGGAATTATTGCAATCCCAGATTTGACCACCAGGAGACGGCAGCTTCGCTGTTCTACCGCGGTTCTTGGGGCTTGGGCTGAGGATGTTAGGAGGTACAACCAGGGGTGCTTAAAGCAGCGGCTCTCAAAGTGGGGTCTGGGGTGCTTGAGGGGTTTGCCAACAAAATGTTTTCGGATGGGTGTCCGTTGACATGAAAAAGTTTGAGAAGTTTGACAAGAGAAAGTTTCTCCCGTAGCCATACTTTAAGCGGAGATATCCGATCGTCTGGCTAGTAGTGTAGCTTACATTTTCCAAGTAGCTTGCCCATCACTGGGGGTGGGACATACAGACACGGGACATACGCACATACAGATAAAGCCAGATGTAGGAGTGGTTAGCAAAAAAAAAAATTGGTTCATTCTGTAGGGCCATTCGGTTTCGTACACCGGTTCTGTACTTTACACCCCTACTAGGACATTGTGGATACGCTTCAGATGTTTCTTTAGAATGTAGAGTCGACTGAAACTCCTGTCACATTGTTTACAGTGAAAGGGTTTTTCTCCAGTGTGACTACGCTGGTGTATCCTCAGGTTACCTAATTGACTGAAACTCTTTCCACATTGTTTACAGTGGAAAGGTTTTTCTCCAGTGTGGATACGCTGGTGTGTCATAAGATTACCAAACTCACCAAAACTCTTTCCACATTGTTTACAGTGAAAAGGTTTTTCTCCTGTGTGGATACGCTGGTGACGTTTCAGGTGATCTAACCGACTGAAACTCTTATCGCACTGTTTACAGTGGAACGTTTTTTCCCCCCCCGTGTAGGTCAGACAATGTCTCTTTACTCTCGACTGCGTTGAAGTCTCGGACAACAGTTGACTGCGTGAGTTTCCTTGCTGCTGGCTCGTTGTCGGGAACAGCGGGTCCATGGTTAAAGCTGCTGCTATGCATGGGCTGTAACAAATATGGAGTTCCATGTAATTTACTGAGATAACGTTTCAACCCAATCAAACCTCAATGGTCTTCCAGTATGAAATTAAAAGGATAGTTACTTTTTACCAGATCGTCAGCCAACCTATTTATACAATATTTGGTACCAGTAAGACTCCCTAAAGACTCCCTAAATCGGGTAAAAATCGTCCTGATGGTGGCGCTTACTGTGACAGATCCATGTTGATGACATGACTCTGGACATACGGTGTACCGATTTGCGTGATTTTAGGGCAAAATGTGTAGGAGCAGTGTCCAAAAATGTGTTTTGCAAGAATCGGCCTCATGGTGGCGCTAGAAGAGGGCCATGCGAGAAATGAGGGGTGGAAGTAGTGGTTTGGCAGCCAAGGAGTGTGTGTGCAAAGTTTGGCATGGATCGGGGCAATGGTGGCGGAGATATGAGAAGGGGGAAAGTGTGACGTGTGACTGACAGACAGACTGACAAGACTGACTGACAGCTGGTGGAGGTTTTGATAGTAACTGCAACCTGACGGTCGCAATAAATACACGGGTAAGGCATAAACGGCTAAGGCTGCACATGGGTAAGGACGAGTAATAATGGGTAAGGACTGAGTCTGCATACCACTTAGGCTCAGTATAGCCTGACAGCGTGTCGCTGGTTAGATTCCCAATCCCGACAGTTGCATGTCACTTCCCATCTCTCTCCCCATTTCCTGTCATCAATGTGCCACAAAACATATCTTTAGAAAAATATCTCATCTATCTGCAGGCACTGCAGATTGGATCCAATAGGACAGTGGAACTGCAAGCCCACTTCACTCCAAGCTCCAGGGCTCTGACACGCGAACAATCTCACACACACACACACACACACACACACACACACACACACACACACACACACACACACACACACACACACACACACACACACACACACACACACACACACACACACACACACACGTGCAGAAAGGGGCAAGATGTACATGTGCACGTACTGTACAACCACACTGAAGCAGAGACACATTCAAGTAGAAACACACTGTACAAGCAGACAGACAAACCCACACATCCAGAGAAAGAGAGATCGAGATAGAGGGGTAGAGAGAGATCTACCAGGGATCCCTTTCCAACTCTGTTTTCTGCGTTGAAACATATGCCTCAAAACCGGCGGTGGAAAATCAAACCCTATGTGAACACGGTCTTCCCCCACATACAGCAGCGTAGAGGTTCTGCTACTCCTTCTAGGAAGCCACCGTTTGAGTTCTACCTGTCGGGTGGGAGTGTTTTTCCGGGGGCCTGTCTGACACACAGCTCTCCCTGTCTGCCACAGTGGGTAATGTAACGGAAAGAATGTCACCTGGAATAGTTATGTTACTAACAGAATATGCCTCCATTCCTACACTGCAGGGACAGAGAAGTAACAACTAAATGGAAAATGGGCATTTAAAAATGGTCCGTGACGGCATGCCAAGGAGGTTCTTATCACAATTCACTTGACAGACCTACAGTACATGGTGTACTTTGAAATTACAACAACGCACCCAGAAAAAGAGAAATCTAAAATAAAGACCGTACGCCACTCTTCAGTGCTTAAAGTCAAACCCGAGCTACAAAGTCATAAAGTTCTCTGTTTCACTGCCAACTCTCTTGGGAATGTTTATAGATGTGATTCTTCTCCAGATGCTGTTTGTACACCAAGGTAGCAGTCTCTGAGGGCACCAGTGTCTACAGGACAGGGTGGAGAGAGAGAGACAGAGAGAGAGAGAGAGAGAGAGTTAGATAGATAGAGATAGAGAGTGAGTCTCTGGGGCACAAGTGTCTCTATAACTGAGTTGAAAGACAGTCTCTAGGGGAGAGGGAGACAGAGAAGGACAAAGACAAGCATACAGATAGACAGCCAGAAGTGTCTGGAGTAGGGATGGGACGATATGAACATTTCATATCACGATTATTGTGACAAAAGAAATTGCAATTTACGCAATCCATTATCCTGGGGCGGAACATTTGCCAAAAAAATAGCAGATCTACAAGCTCCGTTGGGAGCTTGTAGATCGGCTATTTTTTGGCAAAGACATTTGACAGAGTGAAAAAAAGACTGCATAGAGTACGTATGTTATAAGTACCTTTTACCAATTATAGAGGGTATAAGTGGTACCGGATATGCAGCTCGGCAAATAAAAGGTGAATTGATCCCAGTGCATGACGAAGGACGATATCACGATAAATTAAATCTCCACGATACGATTATCGTGAGTGTTTTTTATCGCGATAAACGATAATATCGCGTATCGTCCCATCCCTAGTCTGGAGTCCCCCTCTCCACATTTGTTCAAATGGGAATAAGAGTGGTGAACTCTGGAAAATTGCTAAATCCCTGCATCAACATCCAACACACACCTCAACTGATGCGTGCACAAAAAAAGCAAACATGAAGTGTGGTACATATTATATACGGTGGAGGCATGATCCTCTTGAAGCTTGAAGCGTTAAACAGAGGAAATGACAGTATTTCTCCTAGAGGTGTGAAAATGTGCTGCAGCAAAACTGACACACAGAGATCAATCCACACAGCTCAACACATCCCAGCAGCAGTCCTCATTCTAATTGCCTGTCTCTACTGTCATCTTCAGCATCAAGTCCACGCTGATGGTGCTGCACACAAGGTAATGCTGCTTATGGGGGATGCATGAACTTCTACTTTCTCCTAATGAGCATTCCATTTCCATATAGAGAACCTCTGCATGTGGAGGTAAGGTGTGCACAGAGTCTGCGTGCCACCGTGGCCCTGTGCCAGTCTGGAATCTTAATGGGCTAAGCGGTGTCTACTTTTTCAAAGTCTTTCGCATGAATTATTGATGGTTGGGGGGCTGATTTGTGCTTGGAATTAGCCAAGGATAATCCATCTGGGTCTACCTCGTTTGTTAGGGGCCACATCTGTCTCCGGAGCAAATTTGGGCTGACAGGAAACTTCTATACAGAAGAATATACCTGTACATGCATGCTGTAATTCCACGCTGTAATTTTTTATTCTGATTTCGGCTGAGTGTAAAAAAAACGGTTTGTTAAGAACCAGCACATGGAAACATAACAAGGTTCTTACAGAGCACATGTACGGTTCATGTATAAAATATACGTATGTCTTGCAGATGTCATTCATTGTCGGGTAGAGAGTAGAAAGCAGAGCAACTATTCTGAGCTTGAGAACATACTAGAGAGAAAATGGAAGAGAGGACTTCTTCTACAGTATATAGGGCTGCTGACAACTGGTCCAGATCTTGATGGAAGAAAGTGTGAGAGAGGGGGGGGGGGGGGGGGGAGGGCAGAGAGAGAGAGAGAGAGAGAGAGAAAGAGAGAGAAAGAGAGAGATGCTTTTGGACTAGATCTATTCATTGGCAGTTGGCAAGAACGAAACAAGGGAAATAACGCTTTCTTTCCTTTTTTCTCTGGCATGTATTTTCCACTTTTAATTTCTTTTCTTTCTGAAAATGAGGGGGTGGTGGGCCTTGGGGGGAGGGGTTGGGGGGCTTCATAGTATCTATCTGCCTTGCAGTGAGTGGTGACATGTCTTTGGGTGTCTAGCAAGTGTAAAAATGGCAGAAAGCGAAAACCAGCCTAATTAGCGGAACTGCAGAGCCAGTGGAGGGAGACACTTGTTATGTGCATTTCTCATTATGGGTCTAAATATGCACACGCTGACTTAGAAGTGAGCAGCCATTAACTGCTAGGGGCTTGAAAACATTCCCCTCCAAAAAAACCTTGTATGAGAGATCTGTGTAAATGCTCAACACCTGCAGGCATGCATCTGAACTCGACATGATTCTCTCTCTCTCTCTCTCTCTCTCTCTCTCTCTCTCTCTCTCTCTGTCAGATAACTATGAGCGTAGAGAGTAGAGACTGATGTAATGTGTCTTCCTCTCTCTATCCATCCCTCCTCGATCCCCTCCTCTCCTGAACCCTTCTGTTCCACCCTGCTGTGCCAATCCAAGCTGGCCCACTCCCTCTGCTGAGCAGGCAGACATAGGAGTTGTCCTGCTGGGCTCAATATGCCACCCACCTCCCTGGCACTGCCAACCCAGCGTGGGCCTCTGCTCAGGCTGTGACGCCTTGTCAGTAAACAGATGAAGATATATGATGGCTGTAAGTGACTCCGAGCAGGGAGCACCAGGACAGTCATATGTTTTTTCAAACATGACAGGAAGTCATTGACCTCCTGAGATTGGCAGTTTTTTTTTTTTCCTGGGTGAAACATGAGGAATAGCCAAGCTTCTCAGGATTAACAACCAATCTAACAAACACCTGGCCACAACCCCATCAGGCATGAACGCTTTCATTCCCAATGTTCATATCGTTGTCCAAAACCGTTTGTTTTGTATTTATCATTTTTTTAAATGATTTAAACTAGTGAAAATAGCCTACTAGTTTACAATCACACAACGGTACTGTGTGATCTGCTATTTTCACTAGTATTGTGCAACTGTCTTGTATGGTGTAACATTTAATTTACGAGAAAAAAAAAGAAAGTACAAATTTGAAACTTGGAGATACAAAGTTTCTGCCCGTCAGTGACGCTATTATCTTGTAGTTAGGATATGGGACAGGCCTAAAATTCTGCTAAACCCAGAACAAAAGATTTCCCATCTAATTGCCAGCGAAGACTCTCAGTTCGCTCGTTTCATGAAATGTTTTGTCTGCCCTCTGTCTCAGTCAGAGAAACCTTTCAATAGCCAGACATCTCTAATGATTCAGAGACGCGGGGCCTGTTTGTGCGGCATTGTCTTTATCTCTGTGTCTGGCCTGCACTGAGTAGCTCCAGTTGCCAGTTTATTCTGGCTAAACAGAAATACATTATCAGTCTCTTGTGTGTGTGATGATGGAGAGCCTTTCACGGCTGAGCTTGTTGCAGGCAACATTACTACTTATTGCTTCGTGTACAGGTGACAGCACTTGACATGAGCGCCTTCTCTCAACTGAGCAGAGGCTGTGGGGTCCGCAGTGAGCACGGAGAGGTTGTCATTTAAACCCTGTGCTAGACCATAAATAACTGGCTCCGTGTGCCAATATATTGTAGGAGCATGTGGACCATGCATCTGAATAGGTCAAAATAAATGTGACCAACACCACAGTGATACGGTGGAGCACTAGCCACACATAGTGGTCAAGGATCCTAACCGTGTTCACAAATACAATCTCAGTTATTACAGCTGCTGCAGTGTGTGTGTGTGTGTGTGTGGGGGGGGGGGGGGGGGGGGGGGGGGGCAAAGAGAGGAGCTGCTGCTTTTACATACCCAGCCTCTAAGCGTGCTTGGTGAGACTTGGAGCAGTGCCCACACACTGGCAGGAGTGTGCATGCATTTCAATTAAGTGCAGTGTTTTTGGATTCTCCGAGTAGAGCTAAACAGGTGTTTCCACAAGAGGGTTAAGGAGCGGGAGTGGGAAGAAATATCTTAAGTAAGGATGGGATGGGAGGCGGAGAGACATGCACGCACGCACGCATGGACGCACACCCACACACACACACACACACACAGACACAGGGAAAGAAAGACAAACAGAGAATAAAGGAAGTGTGTACCGGTATATTCTGGTGCTATCTCTGTATAATATGAACAGTAAAGTAGCGTGTGGCGAACAGTGCAAGAAGGGGCCAAGTTCTCCCGGGTGCGAGTTGTTGTTCCGACACGCATTACTCCGACGTTGCGTTCGTCCAACTCTCCCCATTACTAACCCTATCCCTAACCCTAATGTAACCCAGTGATTAGCTGTGTACATGATAAAACCTGAATATGTGTCCTAAAGGAAATATGTGCCAACATATTGATTATATTACAGAAATATATTTAACACCATCTAACAGGATACAATGGGTTAAATATTTATGATTAAGCACAATGTGAAAACTACTAGACATCAACCAAGTTGTTTTATTCTGAAGCTGAGTACTTTTATTTTGTAACCTGACACTTCCTGTGAGGGAGCATAGTGCTATGTGCAGCACCATGACACTTCCTTTTGAAGCCACACCTGAGAGAGAGAGAGCAGCCACAGAGCAGCTACAAACCATTACCTGGTTTTAAACTGATAAAAGTGATAAAAGTCCAGCTAAAAGCAGTCTAGCTACTGTTTTAGCCAGAGATAGTTCATATGGTTCCAGCCAGAGGGTCCATCCGTCGAGTTTGATGTGAAAAGAGAGATAACCAGCATGGTGAGGATTGTTCATTGGTTGATGCTACAAACAATTAGCATGCTAGCTGAGGGGGACATGGTGAATGAATGAACTGGGTTGATGTTAGATGTACTGTATCTGTGCACAGCAGTTACAAGTTGGATGTTTATTGGGAGAAGTGTACACACTCTTCCTGCACATGATGAATACTGAAATGCACTTTTCAGTTAGTTAATTTTTACAGCATGTGACTGTACAGGCAGCCTGCCCTGCACCCACTAATGGAGGCTGCCATTGCATTGTACAGGCCACATAGCACCATGTTTGATCCTGGTGTAGCAGTGTTATGCCATTTCTGTAAAGAGATTTATTTTATTTTGGTACAAAGAATTGTTCTGTATTGATACTGATTATTTGATTATTTATTTTATTTGTTTTGATCAATGGAATTGTACAGTAAGCTGATGTTTATTGGTTTAACAGTAATTCCCTAATTGATGTTAAATGATGAGAGATAATTACAAGAAGATATGTTTTATTTAGCTTTGGTTTATAATTCCCTATATGCCATACAATGACAGTGCCTACTCTGACTTACTACTGTAGGTCAGGTTTTTTGGAGCCTGTTGAAACTGTTTGGAAGATCCTGGACTTTAGATGGCGAGCTAAACCCACAGAGATGAACCAGCAGAACCGGAGAAGATAACCAATAATTGCATGCAGAAGACTGAAGATAAATTCCACTGACTGTCTCGATTTCCAAACCCATCCAGCTCACTCTACAGTGTGGTAGGACAAAACCAACTCCACTGCACATCCACAGTGCAGTGGGACTGAGTCAAGCACACACCACTCTCCTAGTGGTGTTACTGAACTATTGGGAATTATACTGATTTCACATCAGCGATACAAGGAGATTAAAGGGAATTACAGTGATCACTTGAACTTTTGAATCTGAATTTAGATATTGGCCAATTAGGATTTTATTTTGTTTTTGATTACCCGGGTTGTATTTGTATTTTGAAGGTTTAAAAAGTATTTGAATGTTTTTCTTATTTTTCTATTTCATCTTTACATTTATTATTATTAAAAGGAAGTGTTTGCATTTCATGCCTTCCGAATAGTACAACATTGCAGTGGTGTTCTTCCTGGTGTGAAACAATTACTGGCTCCCTAGTCGAACCTAGGACTTCTGATAATTAGCCCAAAACCCCCCAGCATAACTATAATAGGATTATATGGTTATGCCAATTGATAAAATCATTCTTTAAGTTGTAGTAAAGTCATACAGGCTACATAACGTGGCGAGCTAGTAGCCAGGAGCCAGATAAAAGAATAACACCAGAACAGACACCACATTTGTCGTATAACCCACCGTGCATTGCCACAAAAATGGATACTATTGTTGAACAGAAAGGTATCAAAGTTCCAAATGCTGTTATAGTGAGTTTAAAAGGTACAGAGAAAGGTACAGAGAATGACAAAGACATTATAACTTTCTTGGAGAAGTATGGTTCCATCCATGATGTCCATACTATAGATGACACAGCATCAGAGTTCCATACAAACATGATCGTTGTGTTTGACAGTGGCACAGCTTTACAAGCATTAGAACCTCTTTTGCCTTGCAGTCAACCATTTTCAGATAACCCTGATGTCTCATTCCATGTGCAGGCCTTAGCATCAGTCTACACACAGAGGGTGGGGAGCAATGCTACACAGTCTTACCTTGATGAGTTAAAGGGCATAGCTAAGCTGAGTGGGAAAGATTTTACTGAGGTGTTGAGGGACGTCATGTCACAAATAGCAGAGTCTATTGGTGGAGATGAGTCCACTGAACAAAGCACTTCTAAACCTACCGAGAACCCTGATCAGAGTGCGAAGCCCAGCCAACTGTCACAACAGCTGTCTGTCACTGCCATTCCCTTTCAACCTACCCCTTCTCCCATTGATACTGCATCTGTCCCAAACGTACCTGCCCCTTCTCTCACTAGACCTGGTCTCACTTTAAGCCCCAGTGAGCTCAATCCACCTGACGTGCAAAAGATCGTGGTGGAGCACATTGTTCGAAGTGAGGACAAATACTCCCATCCTCACTCTACGTTGAGATTGAGAGCCTTTTCAGGAAAACTCCCTAAACCACACAACGAAGCTGACTATGAGACTTGGCGTTCTCATGTTGATTTAATGTTGAAAGAAAGAGTGTCTGACTCTGAGAAAACTCGCAAGATCCTTGAAAGCCTTCTGGTCCCAGCTGCTGATGTCGTCAGGCATCTCGGGCCTGAAGCGCCACCTATTGCATACCTGCAAATACTAGACTCTGCATTCGCCACAGTCGAAGATGGTGAAGAACTGTTCGTTCGGTTCATGAATACACTACAAGACTTTCCTGAAGAGAAACCCTCTACCTACCTGCAACGCCTTCAGGTGGCCCTGAATAATGCTGTACGTAGAGGAGGAGTCCCAGTGCAAGACATAGACAGGCATCTTCTCAGACAGTTTTGCAGAGGCTGCTGGGAGAACAGTCTGATTACTGACCTTCATCTGGAAGACAAAAAGCTTAAAGATAATCCTCCAACATTCGCAGAATTGTTACTGCTTATACGCACTGAGGAAGACAGACAAGCAGCGAAAGCCACAAGAATGAAACGGCACTTAGGAGCCACAAAGCCGAAAGCTGTGCTGCGTGTACAGAGCGTGACTGACGACAGTGACAGTCAAGCCAGCTCTGACTCCAGTAGCATACAAGAGCTACAGAAACAAGTTGCAGACCTGAAGAGTCAGCTAACCTCGCTGTTGAACAAGAATAAGCCAAGAGCTCCTAAGAAAGAACAATTGAAGGAGACTAAAACTCAAAAACCTGACTATGCACCGACTGAATCCAATCCACCTCCCCCTAAAAGCAAAAATTCAAAACCAAAGCCCTGGTACTGTTTTCGCTGTGGAGAGGATGGACATATCGCTTCCACGTGTGAGTCCGATGCAAACCCTGCTCTCGTAGCAGCAAAGAGAAAAGAGTTGAACGAGCGACAGCAGAAATGGGAAGCAGATACACAAAGAACCATCAATTCTTTAAACTGAACTCTGCTCCTGTCGAGGGACAGACTGGAGCTGTAAATGATCAACCACGTCCCATTGAAGACAAACCCAAAGTAACTGCCAAAAAGCACGCCCTGATGAAAATGTCTCAAACCAAAGATACTCCTTTCAAGCTACCAAAAGGCTTGGTAGGTACAAAGAGCACAGCGCAAGTTGAAATAGAAGGACAAGTTGTCAACTGTCTACTCGACACAGGTTCACAAGTTACCACGGTCCCTCAGTCATTCCTGCAACAATGTCTGTCTGAATACCAGATCAAACCACTCTATGACTTGCTTGAAGTTGAGGGAGCCAACGGTCAGTCTGTACCTTATCTGGGATACATCGAGCTAAGTGTCACCTTTCCCAAAGAGTTCCTTGGTTCTCAAGTTGAGGTGCCCACCCTCGCTTTAGTAGTCCCAGATATCAGAACTGCCTCTAACTCACTTGTGCTGATCGGAACCAACACGCTTGATGTCTTGTATGAAACCTATTCTGAAACCACTTCGAAGACACAACAGCCAGTGGCACATGGCTACAAGGCAGTACTAAAGGTCCTTGAACTGAGACAGCGACAACACAAGGATGGTAACCACGGGCTGGTTAAGATGCATAGCACAAGTCCCCAGTTGGTCCCAGCGGGCCAAACGGTGGTCCTGGAAGGCCGTGTCGCTGCAAATCTATTCACTACTGAGAGTTCTGTAGTTTTGGAGCAGCCTTCTTTGTCCTCCTTGCCAGGTGGACTGCTGGTGAACACTTGCCTCATTGACTTGCCCACAAACCAACCTTACAAAGTACCAGTAGTACTTACCAATGAATCTGAACATGACATTACTATTCCGCAGAGGTGTGTCATCGGCGAGCTCAGTGCTTTTCAGAGAGTCCTTTCCCAAGAGCATAGTGCTCTTTCACCTAAAACAGAATCTCCCCTGAACTCCAATACAAGGTTCAACTTTGATGACTCTCCTGTCCCAGCTGAGTGGAAGGAGCGTATCACAGAGAAGCTGAACAGTATGCCCGAAGTATTCGCTCAGCATGATATTGACTTCGGAAGAACTGATAAGGTGAAGCACCAAATCAAGCTCTCGGATGAAACCCCCTTTAAACACAGAGCCCGTCCCATACATCCTCAAGACCGGGAAGCGGTCCGTAAGCACCTGCAAGAACTCCTGCAAGCTGGAGTGATCCGTGAGTCGGAATCCCCATTTTCTTCGCCTATAGTAGTAGTACGAAAGAAGAATGGAGAAGTCCGCCTTTGTATCGACTACAGAAAACTCAACCTACAGACAGTAAAGGATGCTTACGCTCTCCCAAACCTGGAAGAGACATTCACGACACTCACCGGATCGAAATGGTTTTCCGTTCTCGATTTAAAATCCGGCTACTACCAGATCGAGGTTGACGAGCCAGACAAAGCCAAAACCGCTTTCGTCTGCCCCATGGGATTCTGGGAGTTTAATCGTATGCCCCAAGGCATTACAAATGCTCCAAGTACATTCCAACGTCTGATGGAAAAATGCGTCGGCGACATGATCCTGAAAGAAGTGATTGTATTCCTTGATGACATCATAGTTTTCTCCAAGACGTTGGAAGAGCACGAGACAAGACTGATGCGAGTTCTAACTCGACTGAAGGAATACGGCTTGAAACTCTCCCTCGAGAAATGCAAATTCTTTCAGACATCAGTCAAGTATCTAGGTCATATCGTATCCCAATTTGGAGTGGAGACCGACCCTGAAAAAGTGAAAGCCCTGAAAACGTGGCCAACGCCACAAACGCTGAAAGAGTTGCGATCGTTCCTTGGCTTCTCTGGGTACTATCGTCGCTTCATAAAAGACTACTCCAGTATAGTTAAGCCCCTCACTGACCTGACCTCTGGATACCCGCCAATGCACAAGAATGCCAAACCCAAGGTGACAACTCACCAGTACCATGATCCGAAAAAACCCTTTGGTGACCGCTGGACAACCACCTGTGAACTTGCATTTCATACCATCATTGAGAAACTTACTACAGCCCCTATTCTTGGCTTTGCCGACCCCAAGTTGCCGTATGTCCTTCATACTGACGCCAGCACCATCGGGCTTGGGGCAGCCCTATACCAAGAGCAAGAGGGTTGCATGAGAGTGATTGCCTATGCCAGCAGGGGTTTGTCTCGCAGCGAGTCACGGTACCCAGCCCACAAACTGGAGTTTCTGGCCTTAAAGTGGGCAGCAGTAGAAAAGTTTGGTGATTACCTGTACGGAAGCCAGTTCACTGTCGTGACTGACAGTAATCCACTAACGTATATACTTACCACCGCGAAACTAGATGCCACTAGCTACAGATGGCTAGCAGCATTGTCCAATTTTGACTTCAAACTCCAATACCGTGCAGGCAAACTGAATTCTGATGCAGATGGTCTTTCCAGAAGGCCCCATGGAGAGCTGACTAATGATCTGATGTCCCAGAAGGAACAAGAACGCATAAGTCAGTTCACTCAAACACATCTGTCTGACCCTGAAACTGGTCTAAGTCAAGCAGTTGTGCATGCCATCTGTGAGAAGCACATGGTCTGTAATCCTACAGATGAAGATGAAGACAGTGATGGAGCTCTAACTCTGGTGCAGTCATTAGCAATTTCGCCTGATGCCTTACCAGATGACTTTGTGAATGAAGAACAGCATGGTGGTCTACCTAACCTTCCCCATCTGTCCGAAACAGATATCAGAGAATTGCAACAAGCTGACCCCTGTCTCAGGGAAGTCATAGCCCAAATCGAAAGTGGAGAAAAAGTACCTCCAACGGTCAGAAAAGAGCTCCCTGATATTCCATTCCTTCTAAGAGAGTGGAATCGACTTGAACTGCGCAACCAAGTTCTATACCGAAGACGGCAAGACAACGCCCGTGTCACTTACCAGCTGGTCTTACCTGAAGTGCTCCGAGCTGTTGTTCTTCAAAGCCTTCACAATGATATGGGTCACTTAGGTATTGAGCGTACCCTAGACTTGGTCAGAACCAGATTCTACTGGCCGAGGATGGCAGCTGACGTTGAAAGAAAAATCAAGACCTGTGACCGGTGCATTCGAAGAAAAACACCACCAGAAAAAGCCGCACCATTGGTCAACATAATATCCACCAGACCACTAGAGCTTGTCTGTATGGACTTCTTGTCTATAGAGCCTGACAGAAGTAATACAACAGATGTCTTAGTGATAACCGACCATTTTACGAAATACGCTGTTGCCATCCCAACACCAAACCAGAAGGCCCAGACAGTTGCAAAATGTCTCTGGGATAACTACATAGTCCATTACGGAGTCCCAGAACGTTTACACAGTGACCAAGGGCCGGACTTCGAGTCACGTACTATCAAGGAACTCTGCAAGGTTGCAGGTATCCGTAAGATACGTACTACCCCGTACCACCCCAGGGGAAATCCTGTCGAACGCTTTAACAGGACGTTGTTAAGTATGCTTGGAACGCTGGAAAACAAAGACAAATCGCAATGGCGAAACTTTGTGAAACCCCTGGTGCACGCGTACAACTGTACGAAGAATGACGTAACCGGGTACACGCCCTATGAACTAATGTTCGGTCGTCAACCAAGGTTGCCTGTCGACCTGGCATTTGGGTTACCTCTGAAAGATGGTGAATACAAGTCTCACTCACAGTATGTGCAGAAGCTCAAGGCACATCTGGAAGAGAGCTACAAGATAGCCACCTTTAATGCCAAAAAGATAGCAGAAAGGAACAAGACAAGATTCGACAGACACATAACCGCTTCCAGGCTAGAAGCTGGTGACAGAGTGTTGGTGAGAGCTGTCCGCCTACGCGGTAAGCACAAGCTTGCTGATAAATGGGAGTCGGACATATATGTGGTAGTGAAGCAAGCTGGAGATCTCCCGGTCTATACTCTCAGACCAGAGGACAAAGATGGTCCTTTGCGAACTCTCCATAGAGACCTGCTACTTCCATGTGGATCTCTCCCACTGACTGAAGAGGAGCCTGAGTTGCCAAAACCACGCAAGCCAAGAACCCGAGCGTCTGCTCCAGAACCTGACGATGTGAGTGTACACTCAGACGCTGAGGATGAAGTTCCTTATGAGTGGTTCAGTGAGCAGCCTGATATGGAAAACACCAGATTTACAACAATCCATGAAATTCCCAGAGCAAACAACCGCTCTGATCCAACCCTTGAAGATATGACTGAGTCACAACGTACGCCAGTGTCCACTGTTGAACACAACCCTCCAGAGGGAGTAGCCAGTGCTTTCCCTGAGGGAGTTCCAGTGGCACATGCTGACAACGACCTACCTGATTACCTACCTGAAGTGGGAGACTTACCTGATGTTCCGCCAGCCGCTTCTGGTGATGGATACTTACCCTCTACTTCTGATGAGATACCTGAAAAGGAGAAAAACACTACAGAACCTACCGATGTATACTTACCAGGAGACTCGTGTCCTGAAGAGGAACTACCTACCGATGAAACTTCACAAACTCCTACAAAGGATGTTCCTGTGGAAGAAGAGGAAACGGAAATTGGAAATGTTCCAGTGGTAACTGATGATACAGTGCCAGCTGAAGATGCTGAAACTGATGGACAAGCCAGTGCTGTCCGACGCTCAACGAGGAACAGAGGAGGACCTGAAAGATTTCAGTATTCAACCCCTGGAAACCCACTGATATCCGTTGTCCAGTCCCTATTCCATGGTCTGAGCACCGCTTTCACTGAAGCCTTAATGGAAACCAAAGACTCTGAAACTTACCTCAGTCCTTTACTAAGACCTGATCTTTACCCCAGCCCATCCCTTAAACCTGTTACCAAGCAGCCGTTCCAATGCACAGGGACGTGCATAGCTTCAGGGGGGGAGGGTGTAACCCAGTGATTAGCTGTGTACATGATAAAACCTGAATATGTGTCCTAAAGGAAATATGTGCCAACATATTGATTATATTACAGAAATATATTTAACACCATCTAACAGGATACAATGGGTTAAATATTTATGATTAAGCACAATGTGAAAACTACTAGACATCAACCAAGTTGTTTTATTCTGAAGCTGAGTACTTTTATTTTGTAACCTGACACTTCCTGTGAGGGAGCATAGTGCTATGTGCAGCACCATGACACTTCCTTTTGAAGCCACACCTGAGAGAGAGAGAGCAGCCACAGAGCAGCTACAAACCATTACCTGGTTTTAAACTGATAAAAGTGATAAAAGTCCAGCTAAAAGCAGTCTAGCTACTGTTTTAGCCAGAGATAGTTCATATGGTTCCAGCCAGAGGGTCCATCCGTCGAGTTTGATGTGAAAAGAGAGATAACCAGCATGGTGAGGATTGTTCATTGGTTGATGCTACAAACAATTAGCATGCTAGCTGAGGGGGACATGGTGAATGAATGAACTGGGTTGATGTTAGATGTACTGTATCTGTGCACAGCAGTTACAAGTTGGATGTTTATTGGGAGAAGTGTACACACTCTTCCTGCACATGATGAATACTGAAATGCACTTTTCAGTTAGTTAATTTTTACAGCATGTGACTGTACAGGCAGCCTGCCCTGCACCCACTAATGGAGGCTGCCATTGCATTGTACAGGCCACATAGCACCATGTTTGATCCTGGTGTAGCAGTGTTATGCCATTTCTGTAAAGAGATTTATTTTATTTTGGTACAAAGAATTGTTCTGTATTGATACTGATTATTTGATTATTTATTTTATTTGTTTTGATCAATGGAATTGTACAGTAAGCTGATGTTTATTGGTTTAACAGTAATTCCCTAATTGATGTTAAATGATGAGAGATAATTACAAGAAGATATGTTTTATTTAGCTTTGGTTTATAATTCCCTATATGCCATACAATGACAGTGCCTACTCTGACTTACTACTGTAGGTCAGGTTTTTTGGAGCCTGTTGAAACTGTTTGGAAGATCCTGGACTTTAGATGGCGAGCTAAACCCACAGAGATGAACCAGCAGAACCGGAGAAGATAACCAATAATTGCATGCAGAAGACTGAAGATAAATTCCACTGACTGTCTCGATTTCCAAACCCATCCAGCTCACTCTACAGTGTGGTAGGACAAAACCAACTCCACTGCACATCCACAGTGCAGTGGGACTGAGTCAAGCACACACCACTCTCCTAGTGGTGTTACTGAACTATTGGGAATTATACTGATTTCACATCAGCGATACAAGGAGATTAAAGGGAATTACAGTGATCACTTGAACTTTTGAATCTGAATTTAGATATTGGCCAATTAGGATTTTATTTTGTTTTTGATTACCCGGGTTGTATTTGTATTTTGAAGGTTTAAAAAGTATTTGAATGTTTTTCTTATTTTTCTATTTCATCTTTACATTTATTATTATTAAAAGGAAGTGTTTGCATTTCATGCCTTCCGAATAGTACAACATTGCAGTGGTGTTCTTCCTGGTGTGAAACAATTACTGGCTCCCTAGTCGAACCTAGGACTTCTGATAATTAGCCCAAAACCCCCCAGCATAACTATAATAGGATTATATGGTTATGCCAATTGATAAAATCATTCTTTAAGTTGTAGTAAAGTCATACAGGCTACACTAACCCTAACCACATGCGTAGCCACGTAGTCGGAGTAATGAGATGTCGGACTGACGTGTGCCCCCCAGTTCTCCCATGGACCTTTTCACACTAGCAGACTGCACTCTAACACAGTGTTTCTCAAACTTTCAAATTTCAAGGTCTCCCCATTTGAACTCTGACAGTGTACAAATGGAACCAAATGGACCCATTAGGGTTAATTAGGGCAATTTAGACCCTTAAAAGAACTCACAGAGTCCCTGGAATCCACTTTGAGAACCACTGCTGTAACACACAATGCACACATGCAGCGAGCTGTCGTACGTGGGCACAGGGAATGATAACTTAATAGGCCTATGAGAAGAGTTGAAAATAAATGTTCAAAAAAAGGTTTTAAGATGTTGGCCTAATTGAGTGATCTTCCATCATGCTTTTCAAGCTGCAATGAGAAGCAACACCATGGATCACAGCATGCCTCTTGAATGGAATGTTTGGAGTTGTTTACAGTCTGCTCATCAATGCGAGGGATAAATCTCTCTCTTGAAGCCTGCCTTTTTTTTTCTTATTCCACCTTCCTGCACGTAGCGGGGATCAATAGCCAGATTGCTCGCTCTCTAAATCTATCTGTCATTAGTTTTGCTTCCAATCTCTTTGCTGTGCAGACCCTTGATGTCATGTTTGAGTCATCAATCAAGGCTGAGAGTTGTTCTGTGCAAAGGAGTGGAAGTTTGACTCATTGTGTACGTACAACATTTGCATGTGCATGTATGGGTGTGTGTGTGCATGTGTGCATGCATATGTGCGTGCGTAGATGTATGCATGCACTGGATGTAACCACATATCAGCGTGCGTGCCTCCTCATAGCGGGTGACTGAATGATTCATCTAATCATTAAACACTGTCAGGTTCCACTGAGCAGCACCATTGATTCCCTTGGGAGGGACACATGGGTCTGACTTCATTAGCCCTGTTAGTGCTAAGCTGCTTCACCCCGACTCACGCCAGGCTTAGCCTGCACACAGTCGCAGAGATAATAAATGCAGAGAGGGAGGAAGGGCTGAAAGAGAGGTGAAACAAAAGGACAGGCAAACGCAAAGGGGTTTAGAGAGAGTGTTGCAAAGGTGTCCAATGCAAGGTGAAGATGATGAGGAAGTGAGGAGGAAAGAGGATGGAAGGATGCAAGGGAACAGACCGTGTGAACCTGAAGCTTTCAGAGGCACAGGGAGGGACGCAGCTCAAAGCGCTGTTTGAACCGAGGAGGCTTTCGATAGCTTTATAGCCATGAACAACGCAATCAATTAACTTGTGTTGTGATTAATCAATTATCGTGCTGGCCCCACTGACAGCCACAGTGCTTAAACAGGCTTCCTTCGCGAGGTCCGCTGTGTGTCGAAGAATTAGCATTGACCTCAGCGCATGCACATGCTCCCGTACTCTCACACGCTAGCTAATTTATGCTGCTGCATATGCATTCAAGCACGCAAAGATATGCACGCCCCTCTTTGTTCCCGGCATATTTCTTTTCCTCACATGCATCCATCTGCTTTTCCCCGCTCCAGTCCGCCTTCTCCACTCACCTCCCTCCCACCTCTCTTACACTTTCTTCATACCTCCCTCTCTCTCTCTCTCTCTCTCTCTCCTCTCTATCATTTTATGGTGCCAGCAAAGGCTTTTTGGCTGGTTGAAGTACGCCCACAGGCCCTGGGGGATGGGCCATGACGGATGGGACTGTGTGAGACTCTGATTCGATTCAGCGACTTGATATATTTATCGCTGGCATTTTGAAAATGAAATTAGAGGAACGTCTCCTGGAGACTGTTTCTCCTGCACAAGTGCCATAAATATACTTCATTTAGCTTTGTGGGAACGGAAGTGGGGGTTAGGAGGGGCAGTGCATGGGTCAATATAGTGGTCTTGGAAGCGGGTGGGTATGTTCAGTTATATGTTAAAAAAAATGTATTTGTGTGTTTGCGGTTCTCTGCTGAAAGAAAGAAAGGGTTTTTACTGCTGATGTTAATAGGCTTTCAAAAGAACATCCAGATTTCTGGGATGTTCCCCTCTGGAGCGGTGATGGAAACTGTGTCTCTGTATCTGCATGTATAGTATGTGGAAATTACCCGATATAGTGGGCAGGCTCTAGTCCATATCTGAGCACTGTAACAGTAAATAGAAAGCAAGCTTTCTGACAGTTACTGTTGATGCAAGGTTAGTTTTGGGGCAAGGGCTTCATACCGTCTGAGAAATTTCAATGAAGGCACAGTGAAGGTTTTCCACCAGAACAGGTCATTTATCACTGCAGCTAAAAAAAACAGAACCCAGACAGAAAACAACTGGCCATGGTTTATCTGAGTGGTTTTTATAGGCTAAAACCTACAACCCTCCACGTTTGAAGGACCATAACAGATAAAATGTTCAAAAACATCAAGAAAATGCCACGTTAAGGTCGGATTATAATGAGATTCAATATTCATCATGACAGAAACAGCAAAGGTTATTCAACCACTCAAGCACTTAAATATGTGCAGAATCTCTGAAACGCGGTGCTTGTACTCGAGCCGTGAATTCATTTGACATTTTACAGAAACCTCCCACTGTCAAGTGGGCACTTGAAGGATCGATTTTGCGCGTAGTTGACATTGCCAAAGCACACAAACCATCACGCACGCAACGCGCACACACAGGCGCAGAGCTGCGCGCGGCCGCACGGCCGCACGCACGCACGCACACACACGCACACACGCGCACACACGCACACACGCACACGCGCACACGCACACACGCACACACGCACACACGCACACACACACACACACACACACACACACACACACAGTGAGCCATGGAGAAGGATGGCTGGCTCATTTATACACAGTGAGTTATAGATGACTTTGTTGGTACTGAAGAGACATGGAGCCTTGAGCCGAAGATAACGTGTATGAATCCTTCTTTTGTGTGTGCGCGTGTGCGTGCATGTGTCCATGAATGCGTACGTGCATGTGTGTATGTTCGTGGGTTTGAGTGTGTACTGTATGTGTGGGCCGGCGCTTGTCAACTTGTGCTCCTCTGTATCTGGTCATGAATTGGTTATCAGCGTACAAGGAACAGATCTGACAAGCAGGACACAGTGGAAGAGACACCCACACACACTGTACAGGAACACACAAAAGGCGCTCTCTCACACATACACACACTCTGAAAATGTTCTAGTGTGTGTGTGTGCGTGCGTTCCCAGGCTGTGTCATTGTCTTATTTCTCTCCCTCTCCTTCAGAACCAGATGGGAGAGCAGCTCTGCAGAGATGATGAACGCCACGCCAGCCTCTGCTCGCCGTCCACATTCATCAGCCAGGGAGACGCAGGCGCTCCACCATCACTTACCTTTATAGAGCCCATGTGACAGCGCAGCACGGAGCACGGTCATCACATATATGGGCCTCGCATTGGCACGTGTTCAGCGCTCGGCTTATTCTTGTGTGTGCGTGCGTGGGAGTGTGTGTGTGTGCGTGCGCCTTTGGAGTTCTGTGATGAACAATCCTATTACAAAGAAACCAAGTTTCTGAGGCTATATTACAGAAAACCATGCTACTAACTAGACTGCACTCTGATGAGGTGCCAACTTGCGCCTTGTGCACTCGTGGCTATGTATGGCCTACTTGTGCGCCAGCAGTGTGTATATCGTCGTTGTCGGGTGGAAATCTTGTATGTCCAAAACCGTTCGTTTATATCATTTAAAAAATGTAACGAAACTAGTGAAAACAGCCGATCTACAAGCACACAACGCCTCGCACCGCGAGGCGTTGTGTGCTTGTAGATCTGCTGTTTTCACTACTTTTGTGTGACGGCCTTGTCTGATGAAGCAGGGCTTTACTTCGCGAAGAAAAACGTACACATTTGAAACTTGGAGATACGAGGTTTCTGCCCGACAGTGACGATATACTGCGTTCGGTGGCGAATCTGTGGCGTAACTGTCAGCCGTAGCCAATCAGGGACCAGCATTCTTGGTGACGTCACCATCAACAAGTGCGACCTGATCAATGACAAATTGCCACTCACACTGGACCCACTGCAATGTGCCTATCGTCAGAACAGATCTACTGATGATGTCATTGCCACATCCCTCCACTACACCCTCTCACACCTTGAGAGAAACAAGTCATATGCGAGAATGCTATTCATTGACTACAGCTCAGCGTTCAATACCATAATTCCCATCAAACTATGACACCAAGTTAAAGAGCCTGGGTCTAAATTCAAGCCTTTGCCGCTGGATCCTGGACTTCCTGACACGAAGATGTCAGGTGGTGTGGATGGGAACAAAGACATCTGCCCCTCTGACTCTCAGCACAGGAGCCCCTCAAGGATGCGTACTCCCTGTACACCCACGACTGCGTGGCCCTGTTCAGCTCGAACCAAGTGATCAAGTTTGTGGACGACACCACAGTCAAGGCCTGATCACGAATGATGATGAAACAGCCTACAGGAGAGAAATGGAGAATCATGGTGCCAGGCGAATAACCTACAGTATCTCTCAAAGTGGACAAGACAAAAGAGATAATCTTTGACTACTCACCCCTCCAAATCGGGGGCGCTGCAGTGGAGAGGGTTAAAGAGTTAAAATTCCTGGGAGTACACATCACTGAGGATCTCACCTGGGCAGTGCAGATAGAGTGGGTTGTCAAGAAAGCACAATAACGCCTCTACTTTCTCAGGAAGCTGAAGAAGAAGTCCTAAGAGCTTTCTACAGAGGTACCACAGAGAGCATCCTGACTGGCTGCCTCACTGCTTAGTACGGCAGGTCGGCAGCTGCACCGACCTCAACCGCATGGCCGGGCAGAGGGTCGTGCGCACAGCCGAACGCATCAGCGGATGTGATCTCCCCCCAATCCAAGCCCTGTACGACGAACGCTGTGTCAAAAAAGCCCAGGGAATCATCAAAGCTCTACACCATCGCAACCACAGTCTGTTCAAGATGAACAAAAATAAGTTTTACTCTTATGTACCTATACAAAAGACGTAACAATAAAGTAATACCTTGAACCTTGATATAAATAACACTAGGAAAACAGATATGCGATAGATCGCAGTACTTGTGCACTCTGCTGCAGCAAGTAATCACAATATGTTCTTGTATGGCAAGCAGAGTATCAAAGAAAGTTTACAAAACAAAAACTCAGCGGGGGGGATTCTCCTGTGTGATTGTCTGCTCACACTTTGCAACAACAGAACCGAGACACGCCCTCTGGCATTATGACCATTTTAAAGAGTAACAGCGGCTGTAAACGGCTCAGTGCATCCTGCACCTGCATGTTGCCACAGCTAACAGAACCAAGACCCCCAGAGCTGTTTATGCATGCGGTCAGGCTGTCTGGCCCCAATCAAAACAACTTGCATCCCTGTAAACATCTCTGCTGGCTGCATCTTCCCAAAGGTCTGCTATGCAAAACAAACTCCTCCGACCTCACAGTAACAAACAAACAGAAGGGCTGATTGGTGATGAGCATAGACTTTACAGAAAATAAAGTATAAACGGAGACTGACAATCATCTCCAGATTGCAGGATCCATTCCGTCTCTAGTACGGTCAGTGCGAGCGACTGATAGACATTGTAATCAAACAGATTGTTCTGTAACAGCAGCGCTGAATCACTCACTTTAAAATCACCACAAAATGTGTTTGATCTCTCAGCTCACATGTACAGACAAAAACACCCACAGCCCTGACACACACATCTGAAACACACGTGGGGTTGGAAGGAAGGATTAGACTCAAGGTGCTTGATTGTGTATTGTCTTACCTTTTTGTGACGATACTGTGGTATCTGGAGAGAGAGAGAGAGAGAGAGAGAGAGAGAGAGAGAGAGAGAGAGAGAGAGAGACATGTGTTAGGAGCTGCAAGGCTGTTGCAGTAAATAACATGGAGGAGATATGACAGCCCCTGTTAGTGATTTACTAGGAGGGAACAAAACGACACATTGGATGAACAGGAACGGGGCGTTGTTGCACACAATCCAGGGTGTTCTCTCATCTCAACCCTGCAAAGAATATAAACTTTGCCATGCTGAGCAAACCCCACCCAGGCACCCACATACTTGTGTGTGTACTTTCGAGGGTGATAGATGTCCCCCAAACAAACTGAACGGGAGTGAAGAGGGCATGAATAGTGAGTCTCTCTGGATCCCTGATCGTGGTCACACTTTACTTGAAGTGGGAAGAACTAGTGACATCAATGTGCTGCAAAGATGGAGCCAACCAGATATTTTCAGTAGAGACTTAGACAGGTAGAGTAGCGTTTTGGAGAAACAGGGAGGGATGGTGAGCTTTTTTTTTGTCTGTTGAACTAATAGAGGGAGGGGTGCAAGCAACAAAGGAGTGTAGTAAAAGAATGCTTATTATTTTCATGAAATATTCAGGGGGACACTGTTTCTAAGCTCCCACGGTTTCATTTTTTACATCAATAGACTTGTCAAGCCCACCATAATTCAGAAATAAAGGGAAATAGAAAATAATTCTTCGTTTGCTCAGCACTCTCAGCAGCCCAAATCCATGAGCACATTCCTCTACTGACCATAATACGCCCGCAAAAGCCCAAATGGCCATAGACGAGGAACCAGAATAATTGAATCAAGACAGATTTGCGGTGAGTTGGGCCAAAAGAAAGACAATTCAACACTTGACAAATTGGCAGAGGGCATCCATTGTGGGGGTGGCATCGGAGGACTGGACTGAGCATTAAAGGTTGTAAACGCTTTTTTGTTGTGTGGTATTAAATACTGGCCTTGTGGTTGGGAGCGTTTCGCTGTTTCATATGTGTCATCTTTTCGACACCCAACTCTAACCCTTACCCTAAACCTAACCTTCCTCCGTGGGGTGAGTCCCTAACCCTCCCGACGCTCCTTTGTCGAAATGACGGTCGTTCGAAAGAGCGAGATTTCACCCTTGTGGTTATTATACTGTACGTGTAACCCTATGCTCTATAGACCGATTTCTCAGAGCAGCAACCATAACTGCCGTGTCAAGTGTCACCGCTTCGCACAGCGACACCGCAGCTACACAGCAGCGCTCTGGAAAAAGGTCTTTACTCAGGTGGTATGTTCCTTTAAGTTGTTGAGTTGAGTAGTATTATGGGATTGTTCTTTTGTCTACTTTATCTTCTGGTGTAGAGAGAAAGTGGTCACTTGCTCTGCTAAAACAGAGCAAGTGATATTTTGTTGTTACTACTGTTCAAGTGGATTTACGGTATTGAATCTATTTTTGTTATTAAATCACCAGTTCCTTCTTTCTTAGTATAAAGAAAGGATAAGGATTACTCCTTAAAGGAAGAGGGTTATGTATACGGGCTGATAGATTCACTGTGTGACTGTTTGCACAGTAAGCTACACAGAAAATCCGTCCTATAACGTATGAAGATTCACATCGTTAAAAGTTCATTACAGTCAATCTTGACACAAAAAAAATATCCTTGGTTCAGAGATTTGGCATCATTACAGACTCTGATGTGGTTATTATTCAACATGTCACCAGCACATATCATACATTTTATGTAGAGATAAGAACCGTGTCAAACAGACATGACTAATGTGAGGTGTTTGAATAAATTAGTTGGCCATTGCCTCTGAGATGATGAGATACATACAGTACAGTAGGGATACTATATGTAAATGATATGCATCCCAAATAAATCTTTTGTATATTAGTTTCACTGAGAGGATAGATTTTTCAAGAAGTTTTGTTAAACCTCAATGGAATGTGGCTTCTACAGTAAACAAGTAAACAAATCACACTATGAATATAACCCAACCATAAATGAATTCCTTTAATAAACACTTGTGCATTAATGTTGATGTCTACAATCTTACCCATTTACATTGAGTATGAGGATTTGTTATTATTATTTCAAGACATTACTGCGGGTGCCAACACAAAGGGAAACGAGGACACATCAAGAGATAATAAGAACTGTCAAATGGCATTAACTGTGTGATGGCCTACATTTATTCACCTTACCCCTTGTGGCAAAGCTTCCAATGCTCCCAACAGTGATTGGATAGCAGCCGGATTTGCCAGGCGCACGCACACGCACACGCACGCGCACGCACACGCACACGCACACGCACACGCACACACACACACACACACACACACACACACAAACACACACACTCTGACATATTAGTTGATCGGTTGTATAATAATGGATACGGCACTGGGTACTCTGAGAACAGGTACAACGAGTACTTTGATAAGTACAAGTACAAAGGGTATTACCAGAGTCATCTAATCAGAGAGTTCCAGTGCATTCTGGAAACTTCCAGTTCGCGGTTTGTCACTATACACCAATAGAAGACCTGGCCCCATGAAGTGAATGGGAGTGACGCCATTCTCTCCATACAACGCTCTGGGTATTGCATAAACAGGTGGGGCACGCATTCCCAACTTGAATTGTTCCTGACTTGCATCACTCCCAGATCAGCAATTGATTGCAATACCAAACGATATCGGTACTGTAGTTAGCAGGCAAGGCACACTGCGTCATCTAACAATGGGTACAGCGAGTATTCAGACAACAGGTACAAGAGTTATTAACTGGGTGGGGCATGACATTACCAAATTGCATTGTTCCAGACTGGTCCCTGACTAGGCTGGTGCCCTTTGCACACACAAAACAAAAGGACTCAGTGAAACCAGACTTTCACATAAAGACAAACAAGCAGCAGTCAATGCAGGGCTTAATTGGTGGTATTGTACCTTGGTGCTAGTAGGACACCACTGGTGAACGGGTGGTACCATGGTACCTTTAGAACATAGCTGGTGAACCAGTGGTATCGGTGGAACACTTGCAGAGGCAGAGCAGCCACGTTTAGTCTAACAGGCGTGACAGTGGATGCGTGTGCTTATCGCCTTATTGTGATTCAAATTGTCACGGTTTGATTGAATTAGACTTCCGGTGAAAAACAGTCTGTCACTGACCTCTCGAAGTTGTGGCCTCCCAGTGGTGTGCTCTGGGAATGGTTCTGATTACACACAGAAATTGGATGGGATTTTTATTCCCCTCGCCATGAGGTGTGAAATTGTCAGCAGCTAATCACCACTTCTTCAAGACAAATGAAGGCCATGTTATCGTTTGAGTGTGTGTGTGTGTGTGTGTGTGTGTGTGTGTGTGTGTGTGTGTGTGTGTGTGTGTGTGTGTGTGTGTGTGTGTGTGTGTGACTCCTGGGTGTGTGTAGTGTGCCTGACATACATTCACTTGCGTGTACACAGTATGTATGTCCAATGCATGGAAAAAAACTGTGCTGCTTGTGTGTGTGTGTGTGTGTGTGTGTGTGTGTGTGTGTGTGTGTGTGTGTGTGTGTGTGCGTGCATGCGTGCGTGCGTGCGTGCATTCATGCATGCGTGCGTGTCTGGGCATGGGGCGAGCATGAATACGGCTGTCTTTGGATGATAAACTACTATTCATACATCAACACTAATGTAATTAGGATTGATTCCTACACTTCAGCTTGTCTTCTCTTAATCACACTCATTTATGGTCATTGACAGCCCATCAGTCAAATTTACGAAATCACAAAGCTTGGTTGACTAATGGTGACCCCGGGACAGTGGCGGCGACCCTCCACATGGGTGTAAATGACTGTAGTGTGAGATAGATCATGATCACAACCAATGGCAGAGGGACTGTTATGTAGTCTATTGGAAGAGCATATTTTTACACAGGGAGCTTTAATAAGTCTCCCCTGAGATAGAAAATCCCTGCTGGGTCTACATCTACAATATTACTGCTTTGATAAGCATTTGTATTACTGGAGTGTATGATGCTCAGCCTTTAGCCATGGTTTCTCTAACTGTGCTGTAACACATCTCCATTCCTTATGTTTTTCTCCCCCACGGCCGACATCCTGCTCGCATAACAGCGGCTTTTGTAGAAGTGACTAGCTTATGAAGACGGATGTGGCTTGCTTTCCTTGTGCTCTCTCTGTCATTTGCTTTGCAGAGTCGGCGCGCTTGTTAGGGCAGGTAACAAGCGGGTCGGGTCGTGGAACTCGGAGACGGGTGTTGGCTTTTTTCCCACCGCGTGTCCAGAAGGAAAGGTCAGTAGCGCCTTTATTCTACCACAGACAGCAGGTGATTGGCACAAACAGGAAAATACCACCTTTGCCGGCTAGCTCCAAATTACAGTGCTGATGAAAGTTCACTGCTAGCTATAGATACCAGATCCCTGACAGATAGAGTAAATTGGCAATTCTTGGCATGTTCCGTTATTTTTTATCTTTAATCTAAGAATGTGTAGCTGCAGTAAGGTTACAGAGGACTGCTTCTGCAGGATGTTAGGGACGGCCTCTTTCATGTACACTCGCACACAGTACAGGAAGTACTCATATTATGTTTTACTTATGTTCTTGAAACTTTTCAATAACATTTAGTGTTATTTTTCAAATTATTTTATATTTTGGCTTGACACAAGTGCTGACAGTATATGGCAATTAGAATTAAGCTGCATGCATATGAAATGTGAATGACTTGTAAGTGTTTAAAAGAAAATGTTTTCTTATATTAAGTCCCACTAACGAATGTATTTAATATACCCTTACTTCATATACCTCAAAATAAACCGGGCTTTTAGCTAAAGAAACTCAACTAGATATTAAATAAACCATCTCTTAAGCATACACGAATATGTCTTATTTGTATTTTCTTTCATGGGGTGTGGGGCTCAATTATTCATGAGGTATTACTTTAAATGTACCGTATGACTGCACAGAATAGACCACATTCAGGTTTTAATTAGCCTGGGTTAGGCTGCGCGTGGCGAACACTCATCCACTAGTGCACTGGGACAGAGCAGAGAGAGCTGCCTTCTTTCTCATTATGTACTAATGAGTTGTCTATTAATGAAAATGGAAAGCATTTATTTTGTGAGCACAAAGGGTTCAGCTGGATTAATTACTGCACTACGGCGGCAAAATGAAAACAGAAAGTGCTGCATCAGTCTTGGGGGGCACATAACCCATTAACCAACTGTTATCAAAAACACTGCAGCTGCACACACTGTCATAATGAATTGGGCATATACTGTGTATCTAGATTAAGTTGTGTGTACATATACTATACTATATATATATATCTTCATATTGTTAGCTGAACGCCAAAATGTGTTCTGTATTATCTCCCAAAGCCCACACAGTCAATACCAATAACATCAGCCAGTCATCAGTCGCGATCATGATTGATCAATGGCATTAAGAATAACAATTGCAAACAAGACAAATGTAAAATGTATATCCAGCAATCCAATATACTTGAACACAATTCAATTGCTCTGTTCTTAGAGGCTCGTCCAAAGTAAAATAGCACCAACCGCGTCATCATATCATTAAATCCATTTGCAAAATGATAACCAGAGTCAGCCTAATACAGTAAATCGTTGACAGCTTGATTTCCCAGCAGGCGTTTTTTTGGTGAGAAACATGGATTAGAAAACATGTGGACGTTTGGCATCCTCAGCAGATGGTCCTTGATCAGATATTAGAGGCTGGGCAGTGGAGTCTTCTGGCTGTGGGCACTCTGCCCCCTATGTGGGGGTTACTTACATTACTTTAGCTCTGGTCCAGAGCATCAGCTACACTGATGCTCTGACAGGCGGCTGGCTAAAAGACTAGACCAGGATTTCTGTACCCCTACGAGGGCTCAACTTCAGTCAAAATAAACAAAACTACTTTGCTACTCACCTAACCAAAGGTAGTTTTTCATTATTGAAAGTCTATTCTCCGCGGTGGGAAACCTCTCAGCACCCCACCCACTCAGTAAAATACATTATTTTTGTCATGAAATAGAACGCATCCAACTCGACCACTGCCGCATCCAACTCGACCGCCGACGCTCGGGACCAGAGCTAGGGTTACATCACCCCTGCAGCCTGCATCTCAACCTCTGGGTCCAAAGCTCTGGATGGAAAGTCTCTGTGTTTCAGAGAGTCTGTGGAGGCTTTGGAGAAGAGAAAAGACTCCTTGTCCTTGAGCCTCCAGATAATCCGGGCTGTCCAAGCTCACAAAATGTACGCTACTTTCTGTTTACTTACACAGAACATTAGCTTCAATTGGCTACACATGAATTGACGTACAATGACAAGTGTAACACTGCATTGCGGTTAAGAAATAAGGAATGAAGAGTGCTTTAGGGGGTGAGCCTGAAGAGGTGAGTGCTAATAGGGTGTAGGCAGAGTGTGAAAAGGTTTTCAGACTGTGGTGGAAAATGGGTCTCTCCAGCCCTGAGTGCGCGCCCACACACACACACACACACACACACACACACACACACACACACACACACACACACACACACACACACACACACACACACACACACACACACACACACACACACACACACACACACACACACACACACACACACACACACACAGTGCTACCTACTGTAACTTTGTCTAAATCATCTTATTGCGGTCGCTATTTAGTGAAGATGAAAACTTGCAGCTCATGTCTGTCTGTCTGTCTGTCTGTCTGTCTGTCACACCTCATGCTCTTCTGACATCACAATGATGTTGCAAATGAAAGGCCAAGACAATTAACTTGCACTGTTCTGACCATCACAATGATGACTCGACCAGCTCAGTGACGGGCCCGAAAATTAAGGCCTTGCCCTAACTGGGCTGGCCCGAGGCCCTGTCCGGCCATACTAATTAGCATACATTTCACACCCTACCCGTCCCGAAAACTTCAATATTAAGTCCATATATGGGCATTCATAGATGATGCCCTGTTAGGGCAAACACGCTATTAAATCCCTTTTATGCCCATATATGGAGATCCCCGATGTCATCAATATTAAGCCCATATTTGGGAATGCCCGTATAGGGACATAGGCCATGGACATAGCCCACATCTGGGAATGCCCATATATGGACATATTGTGTCAGTCTCATGTGGTCTCAATGACGGCAAAACCATGTGATCCATATTTGGGAACTTAAACAATCAACCAGGTCTGTGCATTTATTTGGTCAAAGTTGATCCCATGCCAAAGCGCCAGCGCTCTCCCACCAGTCTGTTGTCACCCAGGCGGATGTGTGCAGTTGCACACGCCATGTGCACACGCCCATATGCGTGACCTCACCATTTAGGGCGAGATTTCCGCCCATAGGGCATCGTACTTGTAGTCTACTGCAGTGTTGATTTCGTCGACTAAAACTATGACGAAAAATGTTTGTCGACTGTGTTTTTTTCAATGACGAAAACAAAATAAAAACGAAATAAAAACCAAGCTGTGATGACTAAAACTAAGACTAAATATATTGACAATTTCGTCAACAAAATAAAAACTAGACTAAAAGGTTAGGGAGGGACTAGTGGAGAAGAAAGTACATTTATGTTTGGTTGCTCTCAGGTGTTGCATGCTGAAAATAGCAGATCTACAAGCTCACAACTTGTGAGCTTGTAGATCGGCTATTTTCAGCACGCAAACGAAGTGTAAAATCAGTCATTATGATGCAATTTAGCCTGCTAAAATGCATTTCAGTTGACTAAATCAACTGTAGATTTAGTCGCCTAAATTCTTATGATATTTAGTAGACTACAATTAGACTAAAACTAATACTTTTCAGGTGACTAAATTATGACTAAAACTAAATGACATTTTATTCAAAAGACTATGACTAAAACAAAATAAAATTTGCTGTCAAAAACAACACCAGTCTACTGTCACTTCATCCTGCCTCTGTCTGTCTGTCTGTCTGTCTGTCTGTCTGTCTGTCTGTCTGTCTGTCTGTCTCTCCCTCCTCTAGCCATACAGCAGGGCAAAGCAGTTCAGATTATTTATCCTCCTGCTGTGACAGTGGCAGTAGAAAAGAGCTTTGGATATGACCTTCAGTTGGAGTGGCTCCCCATCAGTCATTGCAGCCGTCCCACCAATCAGGTGGGACGGAAGGGAGAGAAAGGAGAGGACCCACCGCTCTACAGAACCAACACCCGTCACAGCTCATTTCTCTTATCCTTGTAAAAAAACTGTTGCCTGACAGACAGACAGAGAAAGATTGACTGACTGACTGACTGACTGTCTGTCTGTCTGGCAAGTAGGAAAGTAGGCAAACAGACAGATGGATGGACGGACAGACGGACGGACGGACGGACGGACGGACGGACGGACGGACGGACGGACGGACGGACGGACGGACGATGATCTCCAGAAAAAGACAACAGAATGACACAGAGCCCGGTAAACTGAGATAGATATTTACCCCATGAGATGTAAAGGAAGATGAATAGAGGACTGGAGTGTCACACTGTCACATTGTCACACCCAAAACACACTGCTGTCCATCATACACGCTCAACAGCCAACACACGCACACACATTCGTGCTTGCACACACGAGGCTATAGTATAGCGTGCGCGCACACACACACACACACACACACACACACACACACACACACACACACACACACACACACACACACACACACACACACACACACACACACACACACACACACACACACACACACACACACACACACACACACTTAAGGCCCTCTTACATCTAACAACTTTGAAAAGATTTCTCAATCGTAATAAAATCAAGGCTAGTCGCGGCGCGCTCCCGTGACTCAGTCGTTACTCAATCGTTAAATGTGAGGTAGTGGTCCGACTCGATTTTTACCCCAACTTGAGAGCCAGATTCTGTTACGAGAATATCAAACTGGTTTAATATTTTCACAAATCGGGGCTGAGTCTGAATGAATACAATGACGTAGCCTAGCCTACAACCAAAACAGAACGAGCCAAAAGCCAATCATTCATTCCCCAAAAGACGCTGCCTGAGCTGCCAGCCTGGTCTTTATTAGTTATTTCTCCGCGTTTCCATTATTCCAAACATTCAACGTTGATAATAGTTGATAGGATCGATCTGCGCCGGCTAGACAGAGAGGAGAGAACTAGAGAGGAGAGGGAGGAAGGCGGAGCTCGGTGTGTGTGTGTGTGTGTGTGTGTGTGTGTGTGTGTGTGTGTGTGTGTGTGTGTGTGTGTGTGTGTGTGTGTGTGTGTGTGCACTGCATGTGCAGTGATGGAAAAAGTAATCAAGTAAAAGTATCAATACTGTGATGCGACGTGCTGTGACTGAGCTTGTAGATCGGCTATTTTCATTTATGGTTAGCCTAATTCTTTATAATAATATTATAATTTATTTAGGAACACAAGGCTATATAATAGGCATATTTAAGCAAATAAAAGGGAATCTTGAGCCAGTCTTTACAAAATCTTTAGAGGCATACACATCTAACAACTGAAATCTTTGAAAAATCATCCTAAAATCTTTGGGGAGTCTTTTTCAAATCGTATAGTGTGAGGGGTAGTCTTTAAGAAATCTTTCCCAAATCTGTCCACAATCTTACCAAAGTTGCTAGGTGTAAGGCTAGCTTTACTTCACTTGTGCCACTTTCTGAGAGATTTAGTTTTTTAACAGAGAAAACAGAGAAATAAAACAATGCTGGTCCTCTGATAGACGGCGGGCCCTTCCACTCATGTCTTCATCCCTGGAGGCTTTATTAAATATTACAGCCAAACCCTGCTTCCCCCCCAAAAAAAACACACCGAGATATGTGTTGTTATAGAGTCCTCTGGGAATTAATTTTATTCACGGCATTAAACCTGTTATCACAAGCTCACATTAAACTGTGCCAGCTTGTCCAAAAAAAACCTAGAGAGCTTTTAAGAAAATGGGAGTTGAGTAAACTAAATTGGCATTGTTGAAAGTCATTTCTATAATGGCTGAAAGCCATTACAAACATTGTCATTAACGAGGTTGCTGGAATTGCAATTAGCCTCCTCACATTGCTCATGGCAAAAAGCACAGTCTTAAAAAATAGAAAAAGAAAGAAGTGTCAAAAAAAGAAGAGAGAGAGAGGAAAAAAGTAAACTGTAGAGGGAGGCACCCGGGAGGATGTTGAGGCGTTGCATAAAATTGACAGATGATGGAAAAATTAAACAAAAACGAGTGTGGGGGGAACTCGAAACCTGAAAGAGACAGACTTCAACTACGGACATTTTTCTCTCAATATTAAGCTGTTTTCTCTTCGATGCTCCTGGTAATGCAATTAACAAATAAACAAAACGAGAAAAATACAGCAGATAATCAATCCAGTGATTGTAATGGGAACAATCAAAGTTGAGCTGACACAAGAACGATACAACAGATTGTGGACAAATAAAAAGCAGAGGGATAGAAAACGAGAACACTGTGCAACAACGCACTCTCCACGTACAACATATCGTGCACTGGAAATGTTTAAGGAGGTTTGAGCTTCCGTTTGATCTTCTAAAATCCTACCAGCTTTAGCAATTTGATCAACAGCAGTGTTGACAGCGCAAATCCACCTTTCCCTACCTGGACGTTTAAGAGGATCTGAGCGGTGTTTGCTGAGTTGTCGGTGAAAGAGGCCGGAGGAGTCAGCTCTGAATGAGTGATGGCCGTCACATCTCCCTGGAGATGAGAGCCTGCTTACTAGAGCTGTCACGATAATGACATTTTCCCTTTTGATTACTTGTCGCTCAAATAATTGAGATTAACTATTTAATTGTGTTTCTGTTGTTTTCATTATGAATAGAAATTACCTTCTTTTTTTTTACTTTTTTGGTTGTTTTAGGCAGGCTTTGTAAACAAAAGTTGCAAAAGACAGATTTATGACAAATAACATGGCCCATTTAATAATTTTGTTTAGATTATACATCTACTATTTCCACTTTGGTAGCATTTGTGTTTCTTCCCACATCAGTTCCCCACTTTGAGATGACGGAGACCTATTTTTTAAAGTTTCCCATTGCGGCACCCGAAGTGCCATTTAATTTTAACATTTTCTACAGAAACGAATGCCGGGATTCAAATACCTCATAAGGTTTTTGTAACCGCGGTGAATGCTACCTGACTCACAACAAAGCACACAATGAACCATACAGCATTTCAGCAGTGTGTTGTTCCTGTGAGAGGGTGGGGCCTTCTGGCTACAGTACCATTGATATCCCAGCGCGGCACTCAGGCAGCAGACGGGAGGGTAATGAGGAGGCAAATATGATTAAAACCATCTCCTCAGGCTGCCGCGGACCTGCCATTAAACCAGCGGACAACTCCTCATGCCTAATCCATCACACTGCTTAGCTCCCACGGAGAGCAAGGTGGCGAGTACACTGTTGGTGAGAAACACCTCTCCCCTCTTAGAACATCACTACCACAGCTAATCTGCATGGGAGGCGACCACCACTGTGCAGGCACCTGACTGTAAGCCTGGTGGTACAGTAATCCCTTTAAACCATAGATCTTAAGTCTATGAATAATACCCCCCTCCTACACACACACACACACACACACACACACACACACACACACACACACACACACACACACACACACACACACACACACACACACACACACACACACACACACACACACACACACACACACACACACTTTACTGCTGGCCCGATAAATGCACGCCTACATCGTTAGAATCATCAAAGATCATAGTCACCTCAGATGGCGCCACATGGAAAGCGGCTACGCAGCCATTGGCAGTAGATTGTTAATCAGGAACATGTTCCCCAGGTACCGTTACCCTAAACCCTAATAAGTGGGCAACATAGAACCTGGGGAACATAGGGATGACCCCATAAATACATTCTGTAAACAACAACACCTCGTTTCTTATTCCCATATGAGACAATAAGAAATAAAGACACGAGAGTGATCACATCAGAGTGTATATTTAGATTTACTGTGCTGATAGAATAATCAGACAGTTAGAGTACAAAAACATTGGTTCAAAGGTTCATGCTCTCTCTAACAAATGATGTTTTGACATGAGTATTTGTATGTCAGTCCATGGATGACGTTTAACCAGTTCATAGGATGTTTCATAAAGACCACTTTGACCGAAATGCATTTTATGTTAACGTTGATATTAGGAGAAAGAGTAGATTTATTTAATCATATGCCCTTCGTCTATCCCCCCCACCACGCACATGCACACGCACACGCACACAATTCCTCCTCTGTACCAAAAACCAATGCAGTCACGTATTCAAACATCCAAATTGCCTGAAAGACAAAAGACGCATGGTTTGTGGCTGCACATTTTGGATTGTTGTGCAAAGCCTGTAGAAGAATAATCAGCAGGAAGACATGCAGGGAGCATCACCGGTGGAGAAATGAAGCATCCCGCGCCCTGGGCACTTTTAAATGAGCCCAGTAGAGCAGCCGAAAGATGCTGAAGATA
Source organism: Nannobrachium achirus (assembly GCF_963921795.1). Classification (NCBI taxonomy): domain Eukaryota; kingdom Metazoa; phylum Chordata; class Actinopteri; order Myctophiformes; family Myctophidae; genus Nannobrachium; species Nannobrachium achirus. The sequence goes on from NC_137818.1 coordinate 56,039,784, forward strand.
CCTCTATTGTGAGGAGGAGAGGCAGTGCCATTAGCAGGGTGAAGCATCTACGCTCACAAAGCATGAGTGGAACGCTAGCGTCTCCGAGTGTTGCATTAGAAGCTTCAAGCCTTGGTAGCTTCTGTTTGAGAGGGGGGGCATTTTTTAGGTTTGAATGAAAGGGCACAGTGGCTGCATAGATCACCAAACACCTCACTGCATCAGTGGGACAGGAGTATTGAACAACCTGTCGGAGGTGACTAGTGGTTTATTCAATCACAGTTATCTGGTTTCAGAAAAAGAAACAGTAAACAGCTGCTCGAATGTTGCAAATAACAGCATTGTTCAGACTCTTTTTTGATGACGATGATAAGTCCGAAAGACAATGTAGGCCTATACGCACTTAAACAAAACATTTAACAAAAAACTCCAACCATATAAACCAGACAATACCAAATGTGGCTAAACACGTAAACAACACAAGATAATTTTTTTAAACAATACTCTGATGGCTCCAAAACTAATGCTGCTGGGTCCTAGCACGAAGTTATTTTAGAATGCATCAACGTTTTCAGAAACTGTATTCACTTTAAAATGCATAGATGAATATGTTTCTGATTTCTGCATAATTTTGCTGTGAGTGTCGGGGGCAGATGCTCGCGACCAATGTCCAACCCCCTACCCCCAAAAAAAGAAATAGACAATGAAAAATGGACACATTCTAAGATGCTTTGACACATCTTGTAGAAACACTGTTTCACAAACAAGTGCATTTCACTCACTGTGAAGATTAACCCATCGTTCATGACCAAACACGTCGTGACTCGTGAGCAGCATGCCTTTTCATATGAAATACCGTGACAATGGTTTTCCATGTATAGAGTAAAGGAATTAGAACATGTCTCCTGCATTCAGCCTTTTAAATGTGTCGCCCATTTCCCTCTATAAACGACTCAGTTCCGTTGTTCACTCCATAGACATCAGTCTTGTCTGCAGTCAGATAAAAAGCAAACTAGCCTGTCAGACGTGTGTGCGACCCCTCCCACCTCTTTCCTCCTCTTCTTGCACATGAGAAATACTTTTTAATTATGGACCGGTGCAGTATATATAGTCCCATCAGCTGATAACGGCCGAGCCAAGAGCAGCAGCCTCATTATCATCCGTCTCCTTCATGGACATTAAACAATCAGGAGCAATGGTAGAGAATGGGACCACTGGGGCAGATTGACTGGTCTGTTTAGGCTGGCACAGGAAACAGCAACGTTCTCAGATCTGAGTATGCCTTCCACGTGTCTCACCTTTGTTCCTCTTTGATGGGGAGTTCAGAGGTTTGAAGAAAGACAGAGCCATTTGGCCTGGTCTTTATTTCCCCCTTCATGTAAGGGATTCATAATTCTAAAATACTGCCTAATGATCACTAGCCAAGAATGTCACCTTCTATAACCGAGAGCCATGTTTCCTAGTGAATACATCTACTGTAGTAGGAAGGTTCATCATGTGTGTTGGGTTAGGCCATCTCCCGAGAGAGAGAGAGAAAGAGAGAGAGAGAGAGAGAGAGAGAGAGAGAGAGAGAGAGAGAGAGGAGAGGGAGAGAGGGAGAGAGATAGAGAGAGAGAGAGAGAGAGAGAGAGAGAGAGAGAACACATGGGAAATAGGGATGCGCATATGCTCCAACACGCACGCACGCACGCACGCACGCACGCACACGCTATTATTTAGTTAATGTAAACTGTCCTTGGTTGTCTTGAAAGGCGCTATATGAATATAAAAAGTTATTATGATAATAATAATTATTATTAATTCCTTCTGCAGGGATGGGTTCAGTCATGATGACACCCAGATAAAATCATGATCTTTAAAATGTAAACAGCTTTAGTAGAGGGATACGGCTGCAACCTCTAAGGAGCTGATTGACGGATATGCAATTTTCCTCTCATGTACTGAGCTGGTGTCACCAGCAGCGGGTAAAATATAGAGCAAACAAAGAAAAAAACAAGGGCGTGGCACTATCACCAGCCTTTCTAGCTGGAGATGTATCGTCAAAAATGCCCATGACAGGAAAATGGAGCCCACTCACCAATACGAAAATAAATGAATGCAGCAACATGTGTGGCTGTAAATAATAATCCATAGCCGTTGCAATGCAAGCAATAAATCATAAAGGAAGGATTTCTCTCACACACCCAGTCTGCTGCCATGGATTTACTGCTCCACCCAGGAGGTGATCTAAGACATATTGACACTCACTGTTAAGTATTTTGCCTTCCACCTTAGCCCGAGCCACAAATGACCTGTTCGCTATTCATTAGCACTTACACTAATGAATAGGCCTTTATTAATTGCTTGCTGCCAGTGCGAGCAGGTTGAGTTCAAACACCTGCTGTGGGGCACAAGTAGACGGTAAAAGTCTCAATGTTAATTGAACTCGGAGAGCAGGGGCGTCACAAGAGGGGGGAAAAGTGGGAATGAGTTACTAGGGCCCAAGGTGGAGGGCACTTAATTATTTTATATACTTTAGCTATTAAAAAATGCCGCGCTGCGAGCTTGTAGATCTGCCTGCTATTTTTGAAAAGTTGTGAAGATGTGTGCAAATCTTTGAATATATGTATTTTTTAAGCGAACATTTGTAACTCAAATTTTGCTTCTGGGGGGGGGGGGGGGGGGGGGCTTAAATAGTTTGAGATGGGGGTCCGTGGCCAAATTCACAACATTTTGGGGGTCCTTCACATGAAAAAGTTTGAGCACCAACCACTGACATACAGTAGAAACAGGTTTTTCAAAAACCTTAGAATGATTTGAAATATTCAAAGACTTGCACAAATGTTCAAGATTTTACAAAAATAGCAGATCTACAAGCTCGCAGCGTGGAACTCGTGAGCTTGTATGTCAGCTATTTTTCAATAGATAAAGCACCCAAATAATGCGTTCCCAGCCTAAATGGGTAAAAAAAAATCATGGAGGGCCCGCAGTGAATCCTTGTACCCAGGGCCCAGAATTTGGTGCGACACCACGGTCAGAGAGTGTAAAGATTTATCCCGATGGACCCACTCCACTCTTTCTTTTGAAGTGGTAATGGATTTACGGTGCATGTAATTTCCTGCAGACACTGGTTGTGGGAGAGGTTCAGCACCTGGGTGTGCGGGATAAGGAAGTGAGGCTCGAGGCCGTCCCCGTAGGCACAGCAGCATTCTGCCCGTTATCTGGCGGCTGATAAAGAAGCATGTGTGCCACTGCACTGGGCTAGCAATGATGCTAGCAGAAGTGGCCATGCATCTTTAAACTGTGACAAGATGACACAGAAGCAGCGATGCGTCGACTCAACAGTCATCATGTTGATTAGAGCTGGAGAGATGAGCGGCCATATCCTCACACTGCGTATCGTTCCATAGAATAGAGGTGAGGCTGATAGGGTTTGTAGATTCATGACTACGCTATTTAACATACAACTGCATAGTACATACAGTACTGGATATGACAACATTCTTGGGTTAGGGTTGTACATAAGGACAATATTGTTGCTGACACATGACAAATCTGAGACATCTTGGGATGCTGAAAGCTGACCACATAATGCCAACATCCTCGATTCCAGCTTGATATTTTTGTTTTTTAAAGCTAAGTTGTATGTCTCCCAAACAGAGAGGTGTAATTCCAACAATGAACGCCAATAAAGATAGCAGTGTACCTCGAGTTCAATCCGGTGCACCACCTGCTTCAAATAACTTTACTGACAAGTCCCGGATTGTAGCTTTAAACATAGATTGTATTCAGGGCCAGCACCAGTGTGTAGTAGAACTGTGCTGTACAACGAGTCCAAGCAGAGTCCTAGCGAGCTCCTAATATGGAGCGTATTGTGATAGTTTGGGGGTATGTACATGGAGGTGGCTTGCAGGATGGATGGCAGGCACTGTGTCCTCTGCAGTCTCCCGTTGCAGGGCAGGACTGAGAGAACACAGTTCACCTTCATCTATCAGCTCCATCGCCGTGACCGCTATAACTCATCCTTACCTACACAGCCAGATTATGGAAAGTGAAAACGGAGTTAGGGAAGAAACAACGGAGGAGAACGGTGAAAGTATAGAAACGTGCGGAAATTGGGAGGACGGGGGGGATGGGTGATCCTCTTATAGAAAGTAGAGGGGAGGATATCAGCTTTGTTTTTTTTGCAAAAACCTCGCTGGAATCATAATGGATGCTGATGTTTTCACAGATTTGAGGTGTTGTTTAAAGGCTTTAACAGATACAGAACCGAGCATCAAGTTGGGTCACTTGTCCACATTGGAAGCGTCAAGTAGTCCATTATATTATTATTAAATTGATCATATTTTATCCGTACATACCGACGGCCGACCCAACATCCCTTGTTTTATTTGGGTAGCCGTAGGCATGATGCAGATAAAATATGATTAATTTAATAACGCGCGCGAACGCACACACACACACACACACACACACACACACACACACACACACACACACACACACACACACACACACACACACACACACACACACACACACACACACAAATAGGCACTCACAGGCGCACTGTTATTTCAGATGCTGACATTATTGAATTAGCTGTGAACCCCGGTTACATGTGGAGGTCCCAGTCGCTTATAGTTGCAGATGAAAGCGATTAGGCCTCCAGTCCTCCTGGTAGGCGCCGTCTGGCCAGGCTCAGGTTCAATAGCAGATCAATAGGGCATAAACGGGTAATGATAATTCGTATCAACCACATCAGGGTACGAGGGAGACAAAGAGAAGTGCTGTGAATGCAAAGAAGCAGAAAGAGGCCAGGGTTAATTATGTCTGACCCCCTCTCCTAATATACTGTAGACGATGGAAAAAACCCTGCCGCTACCTCCGTGACGCATCGCCTATATATTCTGCTTCTGAACCTTCAACCTCCAATGTCAAGGAGGAAACGTACTGTATGTCACTGTTTCTTTACAGGTGCATTAAAGACCACAAGGCAGAGGTGTGTGTGTGCGTGTGCGTGTGTGTGTGTGTGTGTGTGTGTGTGCGTGGGGGGAGCTGCCTGGAACTGACTGGAAATACAAAGACGGGGGGAAGAGAGAGAGAGAGATGTTCAATGATGCTCAGGGACTAATCTCTTAACCACATGCACACACACACACACGCACGCACACACACAATGTTGAAGTTGAAGTGGCATCGACAGCAGTACTGACACCCACGGTCTTGTGGTGTTGAATAAGAAAACATGCCACAGGCTGACGAAGTAAGCAATTTAAACATGTTTTTTTTTTTACTTTTTCTTTTACTTTTTGTACACGATGTGCGGAAAAGGTGAATTTCCTCCGATTCACAACTCTCCTGAAGCTCTGCACCTAGGATGGGTCCAGAGCAATTTATAGGAAGGCTCTCGAATATAGCTGCAAAGACCTTGTATTCTTGTTGTTAACTGGTTGATTGCTTGGATAGACAATTCACTTGTTTCTCATCCATCCATCCATCTTCAACCGCTTATCCGGAATCGGGTCGTGGGGGTAACAGTTCCAACTGAGACTTCCAGAGTTCCTTATCAAGAGCAACTTCCTCCACTCCCTCTGGGAGTATACCGAGGCAATCCCAGGCCAGTTTGGAGATATAATACTTCCATCTGGTCTTTGGTCTGCCACGAGGTCTCCTCCCAGTGGGACGTGCATCGAGAACCGAATTCCAAGGAACCTTCTTGGTGATACACCTTCTTGCCATGCTTCGTTAATGAGAAACAGGTGTTAAACAGGCCATACCCAGCCAGCACGCCCACATGGGTCCCGCATGGGTACGAGTTGGGCTACTTGGGTACCACGTGGGCATGGGCTTGATGTGGGCAAATTACATGGGTCCCACCTGGGATACATGTGGGATACCTGGGCATGGGTTGGAAGTGGGCTTTCCCACATGGTTCCCACATGGGCTACATGTGGGCTAACTGGGCATGGGATTGAAGTGGGCTGGCCCAAGTGGTTCCCACGTGGGCTACATGTGGGATAACTGGGCATGGGATGGAGGTGGGTTGGCCCACGTGGTTCCCGCATGGGCTACATGTGGGCTAACTGGGCATGGGATGGAAGTGGGCTGGCCCACGTGGTTCCCGCATGGGCTACATGTGGGCTAACTGGGCATGGGATGGAAGTGGGCTGGCCCACGTGGTTCCCGCATGGGCTACATGTGGGCTAAGTGGGCATGGGATGGAAGTGGGCTGGCCCAGGTGGTTCCCGCATGGGCTACATGTGGGCTAACTGGGCATGGGATGGAAGTGGGCTGGGGCACGAGGTTCCTGCTTGGGCTACATGTGGGCTAACTGGGCATGGGATGGACGTGGGCTGGCCCACGTGGTTCCCTCATGGGCTACATGTGGGCTAACTGGGCATGGGATGGACATGGGCTGGCCCACGTGGTTCCCGCATGGGCTACATGTGGGCTAAGTTGGCATGGGATGGAAGTGGGCTGGCCCAGGTGGTTCCCGCATGGGCTACATGTGGGCTAACTGGGCATGGGATGGAAGTGGGTTGGCCCACGTGGTTCCCGCAAGGGCTACATGTGGGCTAACTGGGCATGGGATGGACATGGGCTGGCCCACGTGGTTCCCGCATGGGCTACATGTGGGCTAACTGGGCATGGGTTAGAAGTGGGCTGCCCACGTGGTTTCCGCATGGGCTACATGTGGGCTAACTGGGCTTGGGATGGAAGTGGGCTGGCCCACGTGGTTCCCGCATGGGCTACATGTGGGCTAACTGGGCATGGGATGGAAGTGGGCTGGCCCACGCGGTTTCTGCATGGGCTACATGTGGGCTAATTAGGCCTGGGTTGGAAATGGGCTACATGTGGACTAACTGGGCCTGGGTTGGAAGTGGGCTGGCCCACATGGTTTCCACACAGACTACATGTGGGATAACTGGGCATGTGAACCACAAAGTGGGCTGGCCCACGTGGTTCCCACATTGGTCTACATAGATCTTTCAAGCGTCAATCCCTGCAGTTTCTACATTGGTCTATTTTTGGTTTTTATTTTTTGGCTGTGAATTTTGGCTTAGGCAGTGGGGAAAAACGTATTTCCTTTAAATATTTCCATATGGACCAACCAAGAGTAGCCTAGTTATTAACAACAGCTTGACCAAAATATCTATACACAGGGTTATGTAAAATAATAATTATAATAGTAATAATATCCATGGCTTTGATGCTATAACAATTCCATGCTGTACCAATAGGAGAGATAACAGGCAAAATGTTGATCAAAATAACACTTCTATATTCTCAAATTGTTTAGACTGTGTGCGCGTGCGCGTGTGTGCATGTGTGCATGTGTGCTTTTAACCTGTCTGGTGGTAGTAGGAAAAACATTCATTTCATTACTTCTATTTTGCCCATATGCTCCTAAAACAACATTCGACAACATTACATTATATTCATTAAAATAAGTTAAGCAGACTCCTGGTCAAATCCACCCTAAAAAATGCCAAGATCATAATGCATTGCATCGCATTGCAACGCCTTGCACTGCAAGGCGTTGTGAGCTTGTAGATCAGACATTTGGGCAAAGAGGTTTTGTAGAGAGGGAAAAGAGCAGACCAAGTAGTGAGTGAAATGTCAACTTTATTAAGTATTGACTGTTCAAGTGGTTAAATATCTGAAACACAAATCGACATGGATCCAAAATACAATGATGATTTTCCTGTCATGATGAAACTATATGGAATCTATGTAAAGATTTTGGTGGTCCCTGCTTCATCTCTCTCAACTAAGGGGTCCGCGGCCTGAAAACATTGAGCATTCAAAACCAGTTTGTCCACAGTCAGCAGGCACGTAGACAGTAGGCAGCTGATAGCATAGGCCTACTCAACTTGCTTATAGAGATGCAAATCTTTGCTATTGTTTTCATTGGGTGACGGGGGTTTACTTTGGGTCATCGTCACCTGGCTTTACAAAGAATCAAATGTGCACACGCTTGCCAAATGGTCTGTCTCCTGTGTACTACACTATTGGACTTTAGTTACTAGTTACTTATTTAGAATATTATTAGGCTATAAAACATAGGCCTACATTAATCTCTTCAGCCCTATACATTTTGTCTATTTGAAAATAGCCGATCTACAAGCTCACAATGCGTCGCAATGCACTTCACTGGCATTTCGGCTGGCATTTCGCCTACTAAAATCTCATTCCTGGTGACGCCAGTGTAAGTGTGTTTAAAGATAGAATGACTACTTTACATTCATATCTTGTGGCTAATCCTTTCTTTGACTTTTGCCATAAACTCAGGAATTGCCATGTCGGAGATATCTAAGGTTAAGGCTTCCTGGGTGAAGGCAAGATGGACAGACCAGTGGAACGCAGCAGAACCATCCAGGCTTCACCAATTCATCAAGGATCTCACAGATGTTCCTGACCAGCACCTCCCCCGTAAGGAGTGGACAACCCTCAATCACCTGAGGACAGGTGTGGGACGTTTCAGTGCAGCACAGGATCCATCACAGACTGTTTAGCATGTGATGACCAGCTGCCCTATATACCAGCCACTGAATGGTGATCGTGGCCGAGAATGATCATGACCTAGACAATGACACACTCAACTGGATTGCTGCAACGGAGTGTAAGGACATACAACAGAAAAAGATCTGGATGATGTGCCACCCCGATAGACAAACTCTCTCTCTCTCTCTCCCCTGTGGTTGGCTAAAAAAAATACCCACAAGCACAGCGGACCCAGATTGATGAATGCAACATGAATGAACAGTGGATTCCAGAAAACCTATGCCCTAAAACAGTTTTGTTACAAAATTCAAGATTTTGATGCACCTCTTACACAATTTATATTTTTGGACATTTTTTATCCTTTATTTTGTTCTGTTAGCAGTCTGTGGAGCATTATGGGAATATCTCTTTTTGCATTTCAAGTGTTTTTTTTAAATGTACTGTATGTACACTTGCAGATTTGATCTGTTTGCCTTCATACTGCTGCTATCTTTATTTATATTGTATTTTATTATCGTGTTTATTTTTGTAATAAACATTGTCAAATATACAGTATATTGTCTATTTCATCCAAAATGTATTTTAGGTGTTTCAATAATTAACACAGTTCATGTCAAACACTGTTTTAGTCTACCATTAAAATCTTCCTAGGAGCAAGGTTGAGCCCACTTGGATCCCACGTTTATCCCCTATGGTTCCCGCATAGAATTGCCTAGGTGGGGCCCAACCAGGGCCCATGTAGAACCCACCTAGAGCCCACACAGGCTAGCCCAAGTGGCTCCCACCTGGGTCCCATATACATTTGCCGAGGTGGGGCCCACCCAGGACCCATGCAGAACCCACCCAGAGCCCACGTGGGCTAGCCCAAGTGGTTCCCACTTGGGTACCATATAAATTTGCCGATGTGGGGCCCACCCAGGACCCATGTAGAACCCACGTTGAGCCCACGTGGGCTAGCCCAAGTGGTTCCCACCTGGGTCCCATATAAATTTGCCGAGGTGGGGCCCACCCAGGACCCATGTAGAACCCACGTTGAGCCCACGTGGGCTAGCCCAAGTGGTTCCCACCTGGGTCCCATATAAATTAGCCGAGGTGGGGCCCACCCAGGGCCCATATAGAACCCACACAGAGCCCACGTGGGCTAACCCACGAGGGACCCTTGTGGAAACCGCGGACATTCCCACATAGAACCCACGTGGGCTAGCCCAGGCGGTTCCCACATGGGTCCCATATAAATTTGCCGAGGTGGGGCCCACCCAGCGCCCATGTAGAGCCCATGTTGAGCCCACGTGGGCTAGCCCAAGTGGTTCCCACCTGGGTCCCATATAAATTAGCCGAGGTGGGGCCCACCCAGGGCCCATGTAGAACCCACACAGAGCCCACGTGGGCTAACCCACGAGGGACCCTTGTGGAAACCGCGGACATTCCCACATGGGGCCCATGTAGGGAAGCCCACCCTGTACCCATGCGGGACCCATGTGGGCGTGCTGGCTGGGTAGTTTACTGCTGATTTTAGAACAGCTAAGAGGCATAGTAAAGCTTGACACGGAGTGGAGTGCTTCCAACCCTCTTAGCTGAGTATTGAGTATTTTACAATGTGTCTCGGCCAATCAGAATCAAGGACTGGAACTATCCATTTTAGAAGTAAAAACACTGACTTGGAGTAAAACTCTACTATAGTTTCCTTTATAGTTTGTCGAGCAGTGGAGTAGAAAGTACAAGCCAAGAAGGAGCAAAAGGATGAGCAGAGCGACTCTGCCTCCTCAGCAGATCCTGTCAAAAGGAGCGCAAAGTGCAGGACAGCAGCTGAGAGGGTTTAGTGGACCAGAAAGATGAAGGGAACAACGGAAGACCCCTGAAAGTGAGTGTGTGTGAGAGAGAGAGAGAGAGAGAGAGAGAGAGAGAGATGGGGGAGAGGAAGGTGAAGGAGAGAGGGTGTGGATTAGGGCCATGACTCCAATCCAACAAAACTAAATTCCGGAAGAGAAGATAATGGAGCAAAAACAGAAATGTGCATTGACACAAACACACAGACAGGGGTGTGTGTGTGTGTGCGTGTGCGTGTGCGTGTGTGTGTGTGTGTGTGTGTGTGTCTGGATTTTACCGGGGGGGGGGGGGGGGGGGGGAGACAGACAGACACTAGTCTGGACCGATTTCATTTGCACTCATGGCAATGATCCGTTCAAATGATTCGTTCACGTTCACCATTCAGCAGCGCGAAAAACACTATCCCGGGAACGTCTTTATTCCGTTGCGCGTAGAGTCAGCCCTTTCATCCAGTGTATCAGGGGAGATACGTATGAACGAAAGCGTGAACTTAAAAGTTTAAGGAAGTGAACAAGTTTGTTCACGTTTCAAGGGCAATGAACAAGCTCTTTAGAACGAATCACTCACGAACGACCCATCACTAGAGCCTGGTCCCGTTCTCATAACACCTTTCATTCCAGAGTGTCTTCCTAATATTCTGAATTTGTATTCGGCACAAAAGCACGCTGGGAGTGCTCTAACATGTCCTGCTTCTGTGTATTGTTCTACTGGCGGAGCCCAGCGCCATAACAGTGCAGACATAAGAAGCTAATAGCCTGCAGAATGCGTCCCGGTCTGGTAACGCCACCAACACTTCAATCTGTTTGTAAACTCGTTCCGACCCATCTTTACATAATTCAACAACACCTGAGGATTTAAATGTGCTCGCCTCTCTGAAATGACAGCAATAAAAGCAATGTCCTGCTTTGCCTGGGGTGGATTTAACACCACATACCACATGAACCGCTAGCAAATGCCCCCTGTAACTGTAACTGTGTCATTTAACGAAAACATCTCCCCTCTCCAAGGAAGTGTTCTTTTTGTAATTCCATTCCAATTTCCATTAAAAGTGACATTTCATCCAACCCTCTGGGGAAAAGCAATAGGAAGGAGATGAAGCAGAGTACAATAAAGATAACGCGTGTGTGTGTGTGTGTGTGTGTGTGTGTGTGTGTGTGTGTGTGAGTGTGAGTGTATGAGTGCGTAAGACTACAAAAGACGATGACCTGTAAGCTTACACAGCAGCTGGTCTTGCGAGATCACAGAGTCATCAGACTAACTACAGCTTCAAGTTATGCTCCTCCCTTGCTATCCAGTATCCACACAGGCTTCTCACCGCAGACAGACAAACCACCAACCCTGTAGAACGCTGTACTTAGACAGTAATGTACACAAGACGTTGAATCAAACAACATCACTTTAGTTGTGATGGCAGACAGGTTGCAGTCAGACTTTACCTAAGAAGCGACCTAAAAACACATTTTGACACAAAACAAACATAATAGCCTGGAACATCAACAACATAATACAAGACAAAATACAGCAACAACGACGAGTAAAAGGTTCAACATTGGTTCCAGACGGGGACTGCCCATAAGTCCGACATCTCATTAGTCTGATGTTGGTTAGGGTTAGGTTTAGGGTTAGGGTTAGCATACACCAGGTTAGCATTCATCAGGTTCGATATCCAAGCCTGACGGCCACTTCCTGTTTCCTGTCAGTCTTCGCTGTACTCTCAAAATAAAGGCAGAAAAACCTGCTACCTGTATCTCTCATAATGTACCCTACCAATGTCCCAGTGATCACATCTGCGTTATTAAAGCGCCTAGTTTTTAACAATGTTAACTCTCTTTCTCCTCTGTACCTCCTCTAGAGCTTCCACTGTGAAGTGGGAGCCCGTTTAGGGGCCTGTATGTGCTTTTGTAAAGTTTATTGGAAAATGGACAGACTCCTACAGGTATGACTTTTGCAGAGAAGACGTATCTATTGACTAGTCTCGCGTAGCCAGACAACTATTCCACAATCTCCAAATGCTTTGTAGAGTCAGGAACATCTGAAAGCTGAGAACGGAAGCCACCATAATGTTCCTCATTTCCGTTCGCAAAAATAATTTTAAAATATCTTTACATTTAATTTTGGAATTTCTATTTATGATAAGCAGCAAGCTATAAAATAGTCTTCCGTTATTTAGATTTACATTAGTAGAAATGTACGCGACTGCAAAGACAAAACGAGGAGGAGGCAATACATCTGCATCCTACTCCGGGATCATTTTCAGAGCTTCCGTTGCACAGACTGTATGATTTTGAAAATTGTGGGAGTCAAAATTCTGGCTCGAGAGACTTCTGACTAACTACCTTGCAGAGTGAAACTATCTGCATCAATATTTAATATTGTCGCAAAATGGTTTTGCACACAGAGATAATAGTTAATCAAACACAAGTGCTGACGAACCAAGCACTATTGTTGACAAAACACAATAGCTTCCAGACACAGTGTGCAGCCATACTGGAACTGCTGCACATTGACAGTGAAAAGAGGAAAAAGTGAATGTTTTTTTCTCACAAAATGGAAAAGACTCCAACTTTTATGTTTTGTCATTGACCTTTTGAATGGAAAGAAACTTGTGTCACTGTGGAAGGTGAACGACACCGCCCTGTGTCTTGCTCCTAAACGGCAGACAGAAGACAGATGGAGATAAAGGAACCGATCAATATGGGACGAAAACTAGGAGAAACCTGTTTACACAAGCAGCGAGAGAAACTCTATCATTGTCGTTTACAATGCGTTTTCATGAAGGATAGAGATGCATTATATTGTAGACGCCATTTTGTTTCCGCAGAATCCCCAAAACACTGAAGAAAATTATTAAACCGGAAACTCAATGGGCTTCATTCCTTCAAATACCACCAACAATCAGCATCAACTATATCACCAGTTGAAGTAAAAAATAATACACATACTGATGTAGGATATGTAGTATGTTAGTTCTATAACTAGAAACCATGAGATATTGTCAGTCAGCTGCCAAGAACACTGAGAGATTCATAAAAGACTGCTCAACGGGAACATTGATGAGAGAAAAGCACATTTATCAGATGGTCTTTTGTTTCCAGAAAGATGCTGTCAGTGTTCCCAACTGGCAAGCTGTCTAACAATGATATGCTTGGATACATTATGTTCCCCAGAAAGAAAGAAAGAAAGAAAGAAAGAAAGAAAGAAAGAAAGAAAGAGGGGTGATTCATTTCCTCCTATTTATCTCATTCTGCCATTCTTTCACTTACAAGGACGACAGTATTTTGCTCACAATGCTCTTACGTGTTTAGTGTATATGCACTGTACTGTATATGTATGTATATGTATGTATGCACAAGTGTGTGTGTGTGTGTGTGTGTGTGTGTGTGTGTGGGTGCGTGCGTGTGTGCGTGCGTGCTTCCGTGCATATTTAAGTACATTCCTATCAGTCTCTAGAGTAATCCTGTTCTATAGTGTGTGCTATGCCCTACACAGCGGTACTTCAGCCAGAGGTTTTGCCACAAGCCTTTGACTGGTCGTGGTTCAGTTGGAGATGCCTCTATCTATGGGAAACGTTGCCTATTTATCGTTTAATGATACAACCACTTATGTGATCACTGACCTATGCAGTTCTCCACCAGCTTCTCTTCCACAAACCCACACATGAATACATAAAGATGCTGCTAGATCAGCAAACAAAGCATTTCCCTTCATTAACCATATGAACTCTATACTGTATATACTTGCCCGTTGTCCCCCAGGGCTCTTTACTAGATCCTCTCCTTTTTCACTCTACACCAAATATCTTCACCAAAAAGAACTGATCTATTCTACAAGCTGATAACATGTCACAGTGTCAGCTTGTAGATGTGCTATGTTTGCCAAATGCTCACCTAAGAATAGGGATGCTAGGGTTTGGGTGGTAAACTCTGTAACATAAACTACCCCGCCACCATTTCTATTTAGTAAAGAAAATCAAGTTTCATCCGCTTAGCATCACTTACAGTTCAAGAGTTCTTCGATTTCCTCCTGTGATGAAGTATTCAATATTCAAATGGCATAAACAATACGGTGAGAAGTTCAGTCGCCCGGGAGAGACTCAGACCAGAGCCGTTGCTCCTTATCATGGAAATGAGCAAGTTAAGGTGGTTCGGGGCATCTAGCACGTACTGTATGCATCCTGGGCATCTCTCTAGGGAGGTCCTCTGGGCTACTGGGAGGAGGCCACGGGCCAAACCAAGGACCAGAGGAGGGGATTATATCTCCACGCTGGCCTTGGAACCCCTCAGGATCCCCCAGGGTGACGTGGCTAATTGTGGCTCCGGGAAAGGAAAGTCTGGAAGCGGTTAAAGGTGGATGGATGGACGGACGGACGGACGGACGGACAGCAAAAACGGTCCAGGAAATAGGAAACTATAAAACGATAAAATAAACACTGATAAAAACAATGGACAGAAGACAGAGGTGGAATTAAATGATGGACAGAAAGGTAAAGACTGATAGAAGGGGAAAAGAACATAGCCTATGGTAGATGCAGACTGTTGGGTGTTACTAGAGGGTTCAGGGTGCAGGTCGTTTAGGGGCGACCTTAACGGAGGGTAAATTAGCAGGGTAAGGGGCTAATTAAGCGGGGCACCGGCCAGCATAATTCCATCTCAATAATTCATTCACTTCTTAAATTATTCATTAAAATACCTGCCCTCCCAGCAGCAGGGGCATGGTGGACAGACACACACGAACGAACACACACACACACACACACACACACACACACACACACACACACACACACACACACACACACACACACACACACACACACACACACACACACACACACACACACACACACACACGTCAAGAAAGTAATTGTCACTGTATTACGTTGTTCACAGGTGAATGATGAACATAAGACAGCTTCTTTCATCGTCAACATGTGATAAATACTCCAAAGGTATATCTGCAGGGAAAAGTAAACTGGCCAACGGAGCTTCAAATCCCAATTCCATTGCAAAGTCAAAAGGTAAACTTTGATTCCAGATCCATGTCTTCTCCTGACTGAAACATCATCACCACATCTCGCATTCTTCCCTTCTTCTTCTCCCTCTTGTTGTCCTCGATAATGTTTCCTCACATGAAGCAGACAAAGGTTGCATCTCTTAAAGATAACCTGATGAAGCTCTAAACATACCAAAACGTTGTTTAACATTAAAACCTTTATTTGCATTTGAAGAGTTTCTTCTTTCATCTCTAAAACACTGTGATCCGATTAACAGTTCACATAATAGTATTATATAAAATCAAGAGCTCATATAGACTTTAATTAATCGGTGGCTCAAACGCACTGGGATTTAATCAGTTTGGACTAAATTAATCCCATACCAGCCACGGCTTCTCTTCTCTGGGCAATTTACTGAGAAAATACAATTATAGCCTATGAATTACATCTCACTAGCTCACCCATAGTGTACCAGGTGTGTGTGTGTGTGTGTGTGTGTGTGTGTGTGTGTGTGTGTGTGTGTGTGTGTGTGTGTGTGTGCGTGTGCGCGTGCGCACGCAGCGCGCGCGTGTGTGTAATGTGCATAAAGTGTAGACAGTGACTCAATACTGGATGCAGTAGATTAAACCCAATTAACTTCAAGTCATTTTGGTGCTTAGCCTTTCATTTCCATATCTTGTCTTTGTGCGCATGACAGCGTGTGCCGACTGGAGCAGTCCAGCTAAGCTCGCATGCTGTGTGTAACAGGGCACTGGGGTTCTTCTCATGAGGTTTCTTCACAGTTACTCCCTCTCCACGGACCCTGTGCACCCCCTATATACATCTCAGTTCACCAGTCTCAGCCAGTGCAGTGAGCTATATCGTGGGTAAAATCCAGAGATGTGTCTCTATGAGCCTCTCTGTGGACGGCGTCGCCATTGCAGAGCTGACTTTTGGTTAGTGGTGGAAAAAGTACTAAAATTCTTTACTTGAAGGTCGGGTGACATGGCCAAAACAGCTAATTAGGGCTATCGAATTAGCCAATTTTTTTAATGATGTCATGTACCCCCATGTTAAATGACCCAATCAAATTAATTTATTGTAGTTACTGTACTGAAAGTAGTACTTTCTGTACAGTAACTGAAATAAATTAATTTGATTGGTCTAATATGGGGGGAGGGGCGCAGTCGATTATCCATATCATTATCTTTTGAAACTGCCCCAACAAAAGCTGTCCGAGGTGTGTTTCCGACTTTCTAAACCAACTTTAAAACTATCAGTTCTAGGGGTAAAAATTATACAGCATTCGCTATAAAATCAGTGGTTATACGGGTAAAAAAAGACAAGTCTTCTTCAAAAAAGGTGTCAGAGATTAGTTACGAGTGTCCAACACGCTTCTCCCCGTCCCTGAAACGGTTTTGTCGGCCATACCCTGCTGTCTCTTCCCCTAAACCTGACTGGAGCACCTCCGGACACCGGAGCAAGCTTAGAACTAGGGTCCAGCGATCTCCTCCTCGGCAGCTCTGACTGAGGTCCGTGGCTCATACACTCTGTGTGTGTAGCCTGTGTGTGTGTGTGTGTGTGTGTGTGTGTGTGTGTGTGTGTGTGTGTGTGTGTGTGTGTGTGTGTGTGTGTGTGTGTGTGTGTGTGTGTGTGTGTAATAGCTCTCGAAAATAGCCATAAGCTAACAACAACGCATCACGACAAAGTATACATTCACTACTAACTGATACGGCCCTCCTCCTTTTCAGACTGTTTGGAGAAAGACCACGTGACCTACTGTATCATAATGTTAAAATTCTTTGAGTGTCATCCGGCCTTTAAGTAAAGGTGCAGTATCAATACTGCAATATAGAAGTATAAGTCCGTTATTCAAAATTCACTTGAGTAAAAGTACAAAAGTGTTGTACAAAAGGTAAAAGTACAATTATGCCGAAAGTCCCATTTCAAGTTTTCAAATGTATACAAATATTTTGAAAATAGCAGATCTACAAGCTCACAATGCATCACATCACTTGTGAGCTGATTTATGGAGTAGAAGTAAAAGTATTGTAAATTGGAAATACTCAAGTAAAGTACAAATACCTCAAAATTGTACTTAAGTACAGTACTTAAGTAAATGTACTTAGTTAATTTACACCACCATTGAGACCTTTGATTCCCCCTATTCCTGAGTGTGTAAGCGTGTGAGTGTGTGAGATATAAAACAGGAGGAGGTCTGGATGGATAATTGCATAAAAGCCACCAGAAGTCACTTTGGATACGAGCGTTGATTAAAAAGCCAAAAATGTTAAGCACGCGGTGCCAATTTTGTAGCATCTCTGGGCTTGTCTGAAGATCATTCCCTCGTGGCTTTAAACAGAATGTAAGACAAAGAGGAACAGTGGAAGTTCTGTAATTACATAATTAGCAATTAGTAAATGCTGCTGATTGCATGCAGTACACTCTGCAGTGAAGAGTGGGATTTCCGTAAAGGCAGATCTCTGTTGCCATCGATGTCGCAACCCAAACAATGGGTCATAAATTATCATAAGCACAAAAAGCGCTACTGCTATCCTTTGTCAGATCAAAGATGATTTGAATGCCATTCGCAAGGAGACGGTTTCGCAGGAGCACACAAAGGTAAATAGGCAGGAGAGACTAATTATAGAGTCAAAGAAGACAGGCTGGCAGACATAAAGGCTGTGGCATGTACACACTCTGACAGGAGCCTTGAAAGTTTAAATGACCCCCCCCCCACACACACACACACACACACACACACACACACACACACACACACACACACACACACACACACACACACACACACACACACACACACACACACACACACAACCTTTTTCAAGTTATTGTTTTATTGTCAGCATTCATCACAAGAAAATTACAGAAAACAAAACAGAAATCAAGAGAATCAGAGCCATCTGGGAGAAATGCAAGGCCCTGTACGAATTTTAGGCCTGTGATGGAAAGTGATTTGTTAAAAAAAAGGATTCTGTAAAAAAAATTAAAAAAGCCTAGCGCGAGTCCCTGTGCGACCGCACCGCTCGCACTACCCAAGCGGCGGCTCTGGACAGAATACATAATTGTGTAGACAAACAACAAGATATTTTACCTGGCTTCAAAGCCTGTTGGTACAATCCCTAATATGGCTGTCTTGAAGTCTTGTGGTAATTGAGTATCAAACACTCTATTAATGTCATTAAATACTGTATTCCAAAACTGCCTTAGCTTGGGACATGTCCAAAAGATGTGTGTGTATTGCCCACCTGTTCGCCACATTGCCTCCAGCATTCGCCCGTAGGCGTAGTGCCTCAAAACGGGGTTTTAAAAAACATAGTTATGATTTTCCACTGATATTCTCTCCAAGAATTGGAATTGGTTACTTTGTGTGTGTTTCATTGCAAGCACCCGCCCATTCTTCTTGTGTAATCTCTTGTTGAATCTCTGCCTCCCACTTTGATTTTATATAAAGGGTCTCACTGGGTGCCATTGTTAATTTGATATAGACTGGAAATAATATTCTCAGTTGAGACCCGATTTTGAATGTCTATACAACTTCTCCTTTCTTCACTCAAATCTACATATGCCATGTTTGTTGTCTTCTGTAGGACTTTGAGCCAACATAGGTCTGTGTCTCCTAAGTGCATGCGTGAGTACGTGCATGTGTGCGTGCGTGCATGAGTGCGCTTTGTGGTTAGTATTGTACATAAGTTGCGTTTTTTTTTTAGCATGTACTCATTAAGTCAATCTGGTTTTCTTTTCTTTAGATACCCGCTGTGAGCAGCAAATCCACTTACAGGGACAAACAGACCCCCTGCTGTGTGTGTTAAGTGGCCACCAAGAGAAAACAGAGCGAGAAAGAAAGAGAAAGCACCCCTACATTGCCGTGGACAACAACCAAGAGGTGTGCGTGTCCATGCGCAAGAGACACAACTGAAACATGTTCACACCTTTGTTTTTTCCCGTACAGTACATGCTACAGAAGAGTGATCGCGTCCTAGATACAATTCTTAGAGCTCACTGCAACACTCGCCCCCACCCCAGGCTGTTATGCATGTGGTCAGTGCCTTTGTACTCAGATCTATATTCAAATACCGGGGATTTATGAGTATTGATGTTTTTAAATCTCTTTCTGCTGATGTATCAGAATACAAAATAGCAGTTCCTATAACTATCATGGTAAAGCAGTGATGCGGAGTGGCATATTTTATTGACATGGTTTCAATGACCAAATGGGAAAAGTACAAGAGACAAAACAAGATACAAGGGGGCTACATGAGAGAGAGAGAGAGAGAAAGAAAGAAAGAAGGAAAGAAGGAAAGAAAGAAAGAAAGAAAGAAAGAAAGAAAGAAAGAAAGAAAGACGTGCAAAGATTGAGCGGCAGCATCATCTAAGCTTGATTCATGCTCAAATCGATGTGTCTGTCAGCATGCAGAACACGGCCACAATGCTCCTTTTATTCTGGCTAAACCTCAGCTCTCGTCATGATCACTGCTGGGGATAATTATTGAACATATTCATACAACAAACCTCATCTATGGCAACAACACTGTTAACACAGCCTGTCAACCATGACATCTAAATGACAGCAGCTTAAAGGACAACTTTGTTTTTTTACAACAAGGGTTCATACTTTAGATTGTAATTAGAGAAAAGAAAAGATGAGTGGTTAAAATCTTTTTGATTTGCTTCGTTCTATTGTTTTATCACGTTTACCGTGCTAAAATGTGGGGCATGCGTACGCATGGGGCATGCGTACAAGTGGCTAAATATGTATTTTTTAGACACATTAAGCCAGCAGTTTCTTTATTGCTATTTACAGTCACACGTCTAGCCCCCAGAAGTCACATCCAAACCATGAAAGGTTGCGTTGTATATTGGGAATTTGCTTATTCTGTGTAAAATGACATATTTAGCCACTTGTACGCATGCCCCCAACCACTGAAATAAGAATCTCTAAAACACTAGAAAGAAGTAAATGAAATAATTTTAACACTCATCTTTTATATTCTTTAATTACAATCTAAAATATGAACCCTTGTTGTAAAAAACTAAAGTTGTCCTTTAACACAATGACTGCCAGGGGCCACAAGAGGCCGCTAAAGTGCCAGACATTTCTCCATAGACCTTCGCTATAACATCCGGGTACCCAGGCAGAAGTGCATTGGGATTTCACTGTGAACAGTGTTATGAACGTGAACCGGATTAAGAGAGCTAACAGTTAGCTATCGTCTTTTTTTTTTAGGGCCCGATTTCAGGCTATTATTTATTATTATTATTATTATTATTATTATTACCCTTATTATATTATTTATTTTGCTGCCATAGGAACACAGTTCAGAGAAAAAGGTCTCTAAAGATGTGAGAATGTATTGGATTAGGCGGCGCGATGCGGCGGCGTTACCCTATTAGGGCCGGTTGAAAGAGCTCCCGGTTTTGGGCCTGGATCAACATTTAGACGGGGGCTTCGTCGAGGCCTCTGATTATTTAATTCATTTTGGTACCTCGGATACGTCACGCAAAAATAGAGTTTTTTTGGGGGGGCTCTAAACTTTATTCTAAACCATTTTCAATGGAATAAATCGTCGGGACACGTAGAATGGCTCGTTGGTAAGCGATGGACGAGCCAGGACCACCCACGTCTCAACAAGCAGCTCAGGGTAAGTAAAATAGCAAAAAAAATATTGTATTGTATTGAAAAAAAGAACCGAAATTGTTCGGTTTTAGCACTAAAAGAGTTAATACAATCTGAATATGAAAAAAAGAAAGACAGAAAAACAGTTAAAGAAAAATCCCCAAGCAGGCAATTGCACGGGAGACACACAAGCATGTGAATGCGTGCTCATGAGCACATGCACATTCTTGTTGAATTTCCTTTTGAATTCCACTCCGTCAGCACTGTGAAATTGGCTTTGCACCAGAAAATAAATTCAGGACGTGGCACGTGTGCTGGGTACAGGATGAAGAAATGCATATTTAATTCCATAATTGCAATTTAATTAGAGAGGTAATGAATCTAAATGGAAAGGTAATAAATAGTATTTTATACATTATGCAGTGTTGTCAGAGTTAAGTGAGCAGCTGACTGCCATTTCAATATCATAAAGTCTAACTTACTTTCGTCTCATGAATTGAGGGTGTTAGATTAGCTGGTGTCACCCTATAATGGTGACAACTGGTCTTCTCCTTAGATGAAATTAAACTTTTAAACACCAGCAACTGTGATTGAGGAACACATTTCCTTTAATACTTGTAGCGTTTCGCGTGTAGTGACAGAATGAGGAACAATGTCAACTGCAAATGATAGTTGAGTCAAGTTCAGTTCATGCACCCAAAAACATGGATATTTGGTCATCAAACTTATAAAACTAAGTACAGCTTGAGTAGGTACTTAGCTGTATATATGACTATATTATACTATATGTGTCCCAGCGCGACTGACGGCTAGTCATTGAATTTCTTTTCATTTTCATTTTCTCATTTCATTTGAAAGCTGGGAATCATAGCTACAAAATGATATATTGATTGTGGAGATTGACCCAACAGTTTTGAAGATATGGCTTATAGAATGATGCCATGCTGAAATACTACTTTTGAGATATTCAAGTTCTAAATTTGGGAGGACCAACAGAATTATGTCCCGATCTCTCACATTAATTAAAAAAAGTCTTATTTACATGCAGAGTTAAGCTCTGGCGTTTAAGTGAAATGTAGCCTGATATTTATGACATGCTTTTGTGGCTTTATCACATTTTAGAAAAAAAAAAAGAAAAAAAAAAGTAATTTCAGCTGTGGTCTAAAGTAGTGGCTTCCGAAATGACTGCCCCAGTGTCATGCTCAGTCACATATTCATCTTCCTACATTTTATTTCCTGCTTATTCCCCTGCCTTTGTGCTTTGGGATGTCCAGGCATTGCCACTCAGAGGCACCTGCCCGTCGGGCAAGTACAGGTAATTTTCTACTTGCCCATAGGTCATGCCCACTTACCCGAAAAGTCCATCAGAAAACAGTAAGTAAAATTTGAATTACCATTCAATTTAACACTTTAAAAATGTCATATCTAAATTTGTATCCAAATACCTACATAGTTATGATTGAATATGCCTATGGGTTCACCCATTTTATATTTTCAAGTGTAGCAACAGGAAAACAGCACATTAGGTAAACAGTGCTTTTACATTCCACAGACCAGAAAACAGAGCGCTTTGGCCACATTCAGGTGTTTAGACGGATATCTCCTGCTGTGTTTATAGACGGTTGCGTTCCATTTCAAACTAGTACTTCCACGGTCGGGCAACCTGAAAGCAAACTCCACTTTGCCCGAAGGTTTTATTTGCCTGCTGGGAGCAGGTGGGCAAGCATTAGTGTCAATGACTGCAATGTCAGTATCTTCATGACTTTAATAAGGAGCTAAAACCCCTGGCTTTCATTTCAAGTGGGATCAACTTTCCTCAACGTTCCTGCATACACCTTTCATTCTAAGCAAATAGATGGCTTTTTATTGACATTCAACAAATACATGATGAAATGCATAATATAGTATGTTCCACTGTGTTCCAATGTACAATACAGCTACTCCACCACTAATACAAACCATGGATCCAAAATCAAGCTCAATCAAGTTAAAAAACCCAATAAAATCCACAAAATGCATTAAATATAAAATACGCAATCTATTGCTCAACAACAGCATAAAGAATATTGCACATAGCCAAAAGCACACAGTAGGGGGATCAGGGAGTCCTATTGTACAGATGAGGGTCTATTTAGAGTTTAAAGTCTAATGTGAAAGTAATGGAGCGACGCTGGCAGTGTTTTGGCTGCACATGGACTGAAACTACTCATCCCAAACTCAGCTCCATTTCATCCTGTCAGCAGTTAAAGGCAACAGTAGCACCTCCTGCACTACATGGCCCACATTTGGACCATTTGCATAAACTGCCATCTTTAAATTATTCACAGCTGCTGTCCTGGCTTTTTCTGACTAATTATAGTTAGAGTGCCTGAGAGTTTGTTTAACCAGCGAGAGAGAGAGAGAGAGAGAGAGAGAGAGAGAGAGAGAGAGAGAGAGAGAGAGAGAGAGAGAGAGAGGGGTACCGTTTCATGCATGCACTCAGCCACACTGCCACGCACGCACACATGCACGCACGCACGCACACAGAGATATGAAATTACATAAATGTTATTTTCAGTACGGCTGAGCACAAATCTGCACAATACTGTAATGTAAGCCCATTCAGGTCCTACGCTGCCACACAGGTAATGCAGAGAGAATTATGGTGCATACACTCAAATCTAGGCCACATAACGATGCACTTAACGTTTCAACCTAAACATTTATCTTGTCTCTGAATCGAGCGAGTGGAAGTGACTGCGGTGGATGAATCCTCTCCCTCTAGAAACCTGGGCTTTGATGTTCTCATTATCAGCTAAACTGAGCTCAGCTGTTGACCTCAACCGAAAGTGACAATTCCTTGATTACCATTAGGTCCTGCTCATCCTTTCCAGCAACTACTGCTTTAGACCCGTGTTAGATGGTATTAACTAACTCTGTGTGTGTGTGTGTGTGTGTGTGTGTGTGTGTGTGTGTGTGTGTGTGTGTGTGTGTGTGTGTGTGTGTGTGTGTGTGTGTGTGTGCATTTGCGGTACACAGTATGTCTAGAGTCATGTCATCAACATGGATCTGTCCCATTTAGCGCCACCATGGCCGATCTTTTCAAACACATTTTTGGACACTGCTCCTACAGATTTTGCCCTAAAATCACGCAAAGCGGTACACAGTATGTCTAGACTCATGTCATCAACATGGATCTGTCCCATTTAGCGCCACTATCAGGCCGTAGTAG
Source organism: Nannobrachium achirus (assembly GCF_963921795.1). Classification (NCBI taxonomy): domain Eukaryota; kingdom Metazoa; phylum Chordata; class Actinopteri; order Myctophiformes; family Myctophidae; genus Nannobrachium; species Nannobrachium achirus. Next base: position 56,063,898 of record NC_137818.1, read on the forward strand.
GTAGTCTTACTGGTTTATTTACATCATGTTGTCCAGTGTGCACACATTCAGCAATGTGTTCCTCACAGCAGAAACAAATCCATTCGATTTCTCTTTTCTTTTGTGGGCGTGAGTCACTAACTCCTTGAAACCACTGATACAAATGTCACATTGCCAGGTTGCTCCGAATATGACATGGGAAAAAAAACACGCACAAACTACACACAGATACTTATGTGCACATACAGTACAATACATGTAAAGCACAAGGCAGGTGAGGGTTTGCACTCAAGGCAGTACAGCTACTTCCAGGAAATCAATGAAATCGTGACTTCTCCAGAGATGGAGAATGATTCTTCTTCGTTTAATAAACTCTTCTTACTCTCAATTGGCCTCATTCACTGAGCTGGTCATACATTTCTGACCATATTTGAGTGTAAATCTGACATGCAATTCATGAAAGGGGCTGCAGAGCCCTGATTTGGTAACAAGTATCTCATGATGGAACTGCATAGATCCCAGCAGATTGTATAATCACAAGCACACTCCCATGTAGATCATTATAGTGTGGTTGCCATAGGCAACCACACTATAGTACTTTATTCGACTTTATTCTTATAGAGTAACCCCCTAAAGTTTTCCAGACTACTCGTTGCACAGTTTTTGCGGCACACAATCGAGTCATATGTCAAATCGACCGGCTTCAACGGCAATCGTTTGCTTGCATTTTGCTAAGAGATATGTTGTTGAGATAATTTATTAGTGAATTAATTTTCCCCTTTGACTTGAATGGGAAAATGCAAAAACGGCAACCACACTTGCCCAGAATTGCATCTTTCAATGTTGCATTCTTCCATGCCCTGGTTTAACACCATAAAAGGCACCTTCAAGCTTACAATGTGTGTAATGAGAATAAGAAGTTTATGAAGTTTAACCCTACCACCAAATAATAGGCTAATAAAACGTGACGCTGGGAGTTATGACACTGCAGTCCAGGAACTTAAAATGCTTACCTTTGAGGTAAAAATATTTCTGACGCCGGAATCCAGGAACGCCACTATCCGATCAGATTATCAGCACTTATTGATTAGGCTACTGAGGAGAAATCCTTTGCATTAACAATAACCTATTCGCTGTCCTATGTCAGGGTGGTGAATGGAATAGGATAATGGACATAGCCAGATTTGATCAATACTATCCTCATCAGATGGTAAGATGTATTAGGCTATTGTGTGGCGTTCATGTGATCAATATTATACATATTACAGCGCGATCAATGGCAGAGAGGAGGCACCGGGCTTCACTCTGGTCCAGAGGAAGTCATGCCGAGTAATGCCATTTGTAGCATTCTTGTGTAGACTCCATGCGGGGCCCAGGCATGTGCACACCACACATAGACATCAAAGGGGGCTTGAGTCCCTGCCCTTTTATCCCTCTGTAAAAAGTTCCCTCTCCAGACCATGAATGTAGTTTTTACTATGGTGAAAGAAATGCAGAGAGAACTAGAAGCAGTGCTCTTCCGAGCACAGGTCTCCACCAGGCCACACAAATCGGCCTGTTATAGCGCCACCATGAGGCTGATTTAAAAAATGTGGGGCAGAGGTTCTGAATTAGCATCCAGGGAGTGTGTGTGCTCAGTTTGGCAGCGATCGGGCCAACGGCGCCGGAGATTAGCTGGTAACAACCAGGCCACACAAATCGGCCTGTTATAGCGCCACCATGAGGCTGATTTGAAAAATGTGGGGCAGAGGTTCTAGATTGGCATCCAGGGAGTGTGTGTGCTCAGTTTGGCAGCGATCGGGCCAACGGTGACTGAGATTAGCTGCTCACAAACTGCGAGGACGCACGGACGCACGGACGCACGGACGCACGGACGGACGGACGGACGGACGGACGGACGGAGGGGAAAACATACTCTCCCTCAGCCTTCGGCTGGTGGAGACAATTATGGTGCATACACTCAAATCTAGGCCACATAACGATGCACTTAACGTTTCAACCTAAACATTTATCTTGTCTCTGAATCGAGCGAGTGGAAGTGACTGCGGTGGATGAATCCTCTCCCTCTAGAAACCTGGGCTTTGATGTTCTCATTATCAGCTAAACTGAGCTCAGCTGTTGACCTCAACCGAAAGCGACAATTCCTTGATTACCATTAGGTCCTGCTCATCCTTTCCAGCAACTACTGCTTTAGACCCGTGTTAGATGGTATTAACTAAGTGTGTGTGTGTGTGTGTGTGTGTGTGTGTGTGTGTGTGTGTGTGTGTGTGTGTGTGTGTGTGTGTGTGTGTGTGTGTGTGTGTGTGTGTGTGTGTGTGTGTGTAAAAAGTTCCCTCTCCAGACCATGAATGTAGTTTTTACTATGGTGAAAGAAATGCAAATGCCCTCTTCCATGCCATACCTGAAGGCATCTTATGTTGAAAGAATTGCCCTCGCTTTGTACAGTAGAAGTCAAGCATTGAAAATAGCCGACCTCTAAGCTCACAACGCATCGCAGCACGACGTGTTGTGAGCTTGGAGGTCTGCTATTTTCAATATGTTCACCAAAAGGCCCTTTTAGAAATGTCAGCCCCTGCCTCTCTAACATTCTCTGCACGTCCCTGGCAGGGCCCTTTCCTGATGTGCTGCGAGGGTCCATGTCTCAGCCCCATACAACAGTACTGACTCCACTGTAGCTGTTCTTTCAAAGCAGTGTTGCTTACATTGGCACACACCACATGGCAGATGTAACACTGCATGAACTTTATCAGCAGTATAGGTTAGAAGAGGGAACATCTATCGTTCTACGCTTCTCCCACGTATCTCTCATTCAGTCACCTGAATACCTATTTATGCATTAATAACATTCTATTATCCACCCACCTGCTTTGTTATGCAAGACACAATGCACAGGTATTAAATATTAACCCTACGCTGAGAAAGAGAAGAATGACTGAATGAATGAATCTAACTGCAAGAAGGAGTATTACCTGTGCAGCACCTGTGTGATATAGCATCAGAATAGGCATGGAAACCAGGGCTGAGTGAAAAAACAGAGAGCTAAATCACCCTCATAAATCAAACTGTTTACTATTAATGACATGTCTTATTCATCAGCCCCGAATCCCGATCCATCAATTATTGTAAGCTATGCTTGAGTGATGGCAGGCCTTGTGATGAAACTGTCTCAGGCAACAATAACCTTGTATGAGTGAGCACTTTTTTGTGTGCATGTGTGCGTACAGTACACGCACAAACACATCAGAGAGAGGGAGAGAGTGTGAGAGTGTGAGGGTGAGAGAGTGAGAGAGAGAGAGCGAGAGAGAGAGAGAGAGAGAGAGACTGGACCAGCACATTGTGTTTGTCCAGTAGTGAATTCTCTCACTGTGTGGCTGAGAGTCTTGGCTGTAAGTTGAATGGAGCGCGGGTCAATTTACAAAACCATTCAGCACTAAACACATTGTTTGGCTTACAAAGAGCTCTTAACACCAACTCAAACTCCATCCTGGGATAAAAACCAGCAATATGTCAAATCAACATGTAAAATGCACATGTTTCATGTTTTCAAAATAGCATATATCGCTTGGCAACGCTTTGTGAGATCGGCTATTTTCAAATAGCCAAAGTATATATAGGGCTGTACAATAAAGTACAATATCTGCAGTAGTAGGCCTACATAAATTAAAGCTGTGTTCTTATTAACTCTGAAAATACTATGGAGTCCCAAACAGTTTAATTATGTCAAAGATCATTCTCTATTGTGTTTGTTCACGAGAGATAAGAGAGAGACAGAGTGTGTGTGTGTGTGTGTGTGTGTGTGTGTGTGTGTGTGTGTGTGTGTGTGTGTGTGTGTGTGCGTGCGTGCGTGCGTGCGTGCGTGCGTGCGTGCGTGCGTGCGTGCGTGCGTGCGTGCGTGCGTGCGTGCGTGCGTGCGTGTGTGTGTGTGTGTTCCACAGAGAGAAAGAGAAACACTAATGTCCCTGGTTCCCTGGCTGATTACCGCTCAGAATGTGATTACTCAAGGGAGTCTTTCTAACCTTTACACTTCCATAAATAATAGCTTTTAAAAGCAACGAGCTCCAACTCTCTAATCTAAGAATAATTGGAAGGGGAGAAACCACTTCCTTAGCGGGGAATGGAGGTCTTTATGAAACACTTCACGCTGAACCCTCCATGCTGCATAATGGGAGATCACAGCCAACCTCGGATACAATTCCTACTCACAGGTCTACGTGAATATACCTTGGGATCTTGCATCTCTATCTGTGGGGTGGAAACCTTAACGGTATCTCCTTTTTTCCAGTGCTATTCACACATTCTCTGTGGGCTTTACAAATATGTATTCACTTGTGTCCTACAGTATCATATACTTAAAGATGCAGTGCCATGATTTTTTATCCCCTAAAACATGATGATCAGGTATTATGATTAGACTAGGAGGAAGATATTCTTTCAAAAAAAGTGTACAGAAAGAGTAAAAATGTAGTTATGTGGCCATATGTGACCCAGCTGAAGTTAGCAACACCCACAGTGTTGGGTGAATGGTAAAAGGGGAGGGGATGATTATATGATGTCATTTAATCTGTGTTTTTCGACTGAGCCTTTTGACTAAGAGGCTTTCAGCTTTCAGGAAGTAAACACAAATACACAGGGAAGACAAATCTGCACTTTATAACCCCACCCGGTGGTCTATTAGAATAATGTTAACTTCATAGACACATACAAAACAGAAAAAGAACAAACCTGCAAGAATCTTGCAGAAATTGCAAGAATAGACAATTTACAAGCTCCCACAATGCGTATAATACATGGAGGCTCATTGCTGATCTGCTGCTGATCTGCAACTCGCCTCCATATCTAAATTGGTTGATTATATTGCTTTCTACCACAGTTATCCCCATTACAATTTAGGCATTTAGCTGAGTGACTTAGGTGCGAAATCAGAGTAAATGCCTTGAACGCTAGTCAACGAATGACAGTAAAAAAGTAAAATTGTCGTAAGTAGAGTGCAAAGAGTAGTAGCAAAGAAACTATGATACCAGTAAACAACATGTTTTCTAGATAACATTCTTAGCATGTGTCTTGTAGACAATCAATCACCAATGTTTTGTAACCGGCAGGGACGTGCAGAGAATGTTAGAGAGGCAGGGGCTGACATTTCTAAAAGGGCCATTTGTGCCCGGGTAGCTCAGTCGTTAGAGCTCTCGCCTTTGGACCACAAGGTCATGGGTTCGATTCCGGGCTCCGCCAACTCAGCGTATGAGTAGCATGGCATGGCAGTACTTGCCGCAAGCTGTGCGGCAAGTACTGGGAGCTGATGGTAGGTGTGGCGCTCCACCTCAGCAGTCCATCTCCCAGGGGTCTAGCGCATTGTAACGGGGACAGACTCCCGCGTGTTATTGGCTGATACCGACAATGAGCCACTCCCGACCTACTTGCCATTTGGTGAAAATCTCGAAAATAGCAGACCTCCAAGCTCACCTTCAGGTATGGCATGGAAAGAAGGCATTCATTTTCTTACACCATAGCGAAAACTGCATTCATGCTCTGGAGAGAGGACACTTTTTACAGATGGATAAAAGGGCAGGGGCTCAATTGCATTCTGCAGCATTCTGGATCATTTGGAGGGGTGTCAGTAAGCATGCCAGGAGGATGTTGACAATCTATGCCCGATTGAAAATGTTCTGATCACAGCAGGACAGCTTGTGCTGTTTGTCCTGACCTGCCCTGACACACAGTCACATTGCACTACTCTCAGTCACGTAGTCTTTCCCAGTACAGCAGGGGTGAGGACTATATGGAAAGATGTTTACGTTGTGTATCCTCTAGAAACCCATCTATCCCCACAGAAGAGCTCAAGTTCATTTGTGGCTTAGAAAAAAAGACATGCTCACCTGACCACATCTCTTAGCAAGTGCCCCCCACCCCCCCACTCCAATCAATAACTTTCATTTGAAGTCTTCTACTGGACTCATAATATCGACATCTGTCAGCCTCCACTCCCCCTGGAGAGCTGACCCGAGTATGTGTGTGTGTGTGTGTGTGAGAGAGAGAGAGAGAGAGAGAGAGAGAGAGAGAGAGAGAGACAGAGAGAGAGAGACAGAAAGAGAGAGAGAGAGCGAGGGAGAGATTTTTTATAAATCGATCATTTTATTCTTACCTGATGTAGAGTAAGTCAGCGAAGTGGACAATAAACATGAAAGACAAAGAGAGAGAGAGAGTTCCCATTAGGAATATATTATTACATTATGCATGAATTCATAAATAAATACATAGCTATGTGAGTAATACATACTTGCATTTACATTTTAAACTATGAGCATGATGGGGATGGACATTCACTGTCATTTGTTATTTACTTTATGTGAAATGAGCACAGTAGATAACTCAGTTCCACTGAACCTCCTCTCTTTCTTATTGCCTTGCTCTCTCATGTACACATGACCAGGTGGGACATACTGTAGTCATTCTTGTGCAAGGTCCAGGTAAGTCTAAAGTCAGGACAGACAAGTTCCAGACAAGTCAAGTACCAAGTCAATACTGACAATTTAAGTCCAAAGTCCTTAACTTATTATTTTGAGTCATAAACAAGTCATATACTGTCATTTCTTAAAATGTGTATTTATTTATTTTGAATGAACGAACGGACGGACGGACGGACGGACGGACGGACGGACGAACGAACGAATGATAGTCTTGTAGGAAGGTATCAAGTATTTTCAAGTCAAATGACTTAAGTCCAAGTGAAGTAAGAGTCAATGGTGTTGCAAGTTTTTTTTCTTTGATCAAGTCTTGCCTAAAGTCTACAAATGTGTGACTCGAGTCCAAACGTATGCACCTAACACACACACACACACACACACACACACACACACACACACACACACACACACACACACACACACACACACACACACACACACACACACACACACACACACACACACACACACACACACACACACGGTCATAGAAAAAAAATCACATTGTGTGAACTGAGCAGTGGAGGCTGCGTGTGTGTGCGCGCGTGTGAATGTGCCTGGCCTGAACAACAGCGCCCCTCCCTTAACATGTATGGTCAGAAAAGGTATTGCAGGCTACATACAGACTCAGGCTACATACAGACAGACAGACGCACGCATACCCACACACACGGCCACGTATAGGAGACGGTGTGACCACCGCTAAAAAAAAACCCTACCAACGAAATACTTCCATGGCTCCAAGCCACAGCACCAACCATGAACCCAAACACCATAAAATATAGTCACAAATAATTTATAATTGGTGATTATTCTGGCATACAGTGTGTATAGTGAAAGATTTGTTTTGTTTTTTCCAGTTCCCCTGTTAGCCAACAGTGGACAGATTGTGATTTGCACTGTGCAGCCATGCAGCACTATTCTCAAGCCTGTACAGCGGCCTAATGGATATATGCACGCAAGTTTTATTAGCTGTAGAATCTGGTGGCATCAAATATTAAACACTTCGTTATGGAGCACTGCTTGACAGAACAGCCACTTAAACCTACAACAGGCAGGGAAAGAACAAAGCAAAGGAATAATGCAATGACAGCCACGCAATTACTGGAAATCACCTTCATAACATGTGTTTGTAGAAAGTCCATTATGTGCATGTATGAGTTCAGTGTGTGTGTGTGTGTGTGTGTGTGTGTGTGTGTGTGTGTGTGTGTGTGTGTGTGTGTGTGTGTGTGTGTGTGTGTGTGTGTGTGTGTGTGTGTGCATGCATGTGCGTGCGAGTGTGAGTTAGCGGCGCCAGTGCGTGCGGATGTGAAGCGCTGCAAGCCCCCAGGATGTCATTTGTTAATAATGTACAGCAAAGAGAGTTCACTTAAGTCCCTTTTCCACTGACATGGCCCAACACCACACCACTCCACACCTCCTCACTTGTGCCAGGAGTGGTGTGAAAGTGCCACTAAAAAGTATCCCATCCAGAGTAGGTCTGAGCTAGGCAAAACAGGGCCAAACACTTCATAATGACTGATCACTCACTGACTTTTCATTTAGACCACCAGGATATAGTTGTAATACATGATAATATATTCTATTGTGTTATAATCACTGTTATAATCTATTATAGTGAATTATAATTATCATAGTAATATATTAATACTTTATAGTGTATTATAATCACAGTTGTAATCCATTACAGTGTATTATAATTAGGATAGTTGTAATACAAATTTATATTGTATTATAATCACAGTTAAAAGGGTCAATTTGTTTCTTACCGATAGGGTTACTTTTGTGTAATGGAACATGTAGATATATTTATGTGATGCGGTGTGGTGCTAAAGCTGCTGTCGAAAAGGGGCTTATATATGAATTTAAATGGCACCATTTGACATGACTGCTAGCCTCCCACTGACACAGAGAGACAGAGAGAAAGAGAGACAGAGAGACAAAGAGACAGAGAGAGAGACATGTCAAACCATATGTACCACCATGTTACGTGAAATTCCAAATCAACTAACAGGGACAGAGGCCGCCGTCTCGCTGTGTGAGTGACAGCCTCACCAGTGACCTCTGAATGATTTATCCCTGGACACGCTTCTGTCTATCAGATTATCAGAGGCCATTACCATCAGAGATCCAGGTGAACGGGGGACAGGCTGGAGCCTCTGTGAATCATTCAACACTGTAATGGTTGACCTACAGGCCACAGGGACTGCTCTATACTCTACGCTGGGCTTTCCTCCTAAGGAAAGGTTTATATTAACATTTAACCATTTGAACCCTAGCGTCCCTTTTCTAGGGGTGAACATACGGCGGAAAGGCAGATCTACAAGCAAATAAGTACCTGTAGTGTTTTTAAATATGGGGAGCCATAGTTTTAGCTTTTTCTGTTTTGTATGTGTCTATGAGTTCACATTACTCTAATACACTGTTTCTCAGATGGGGGTACGCAGGGGTACTGCAGGGGGTACGTGAGGGAAACTAGAAAATGGGAATAGGCTTATGTTAAGCTCACAACATACGATATGCACTGTCCCATACGACGGACGAAGTATACTACGCAGTCACTCGCTCCGTTTTCAGAGTGTTTGTAGAAAGACCACGTGACCTACGGTCTCATAATGTGTGGCCACATAAAAACATAATTTAAACACTTTCTGTACACTTTTTCAAAAATAATCTACCTCCAAGTATAATCATGAAACCTGATGATCATGTGTTAGGGGAAAAAAATCACGGCACCCATCTTTAATGAACTGGTGGGTGTAGCCAATAAAAACATAATTTTAACACTTTCTGTACATGGTTTTGAAAAAAATAAATCCTCCTGACCCTGATCAATTGTAATCCCGTCCACGTTGACCAGTGACTCAGAGCGACAAATCACACAGGTGCTGATGTAGAATGCTGATTCATATCCATAGAGGTCCACTTTAAGTGATTTTCATTTGTCTGCTAGAGGTTGCATGCAATTACTGTAGCCGCTCATAGTCATTTAGGCACTTTATTTTTTATTGAGGATGTAATTATTCTGCTAGAGTCATCGCTCTGACCTTTGGGCCAAGAAAATCGTTGTGCTGGCTCTGCAGAGATTGAGATCGCAACCCCAACGGCGTCTGAATAGACCACTGGAGACCCATTATTCTGTAAAAGTACCATTAGAAACAGCAAGAAAGAAAAGCTTAGCAGAATGGCTGTGATTGTGCTGACATCTGTTCATGGAGGGCTCCGTTTCCTTATTTATATTTACAGCTAAGCTCAACTTATCAACCAATGGGATAATGTTATGTAAGCCCCAGGCCATGGGAGAGATAGAACTGTTAGAGATCGGAGTAGTGAAAAAAAGAGAGAGTAGAGAGAACGGGGTGGTTTTAACGAACCAGCAAAGCAATCAATAGCTTGTAGCCCCGAGGCAAAGGGGCACCCCAGCTGGTGGACATATAACTTTTATCATTGTAAGATAAATTATAACATGCTTTTTTTCTTAGATTTTATTTTTATGTGATGAGCTGGGCTCAGGCCACAGGAGTCTTAAACAATTTGTAAATGTGGTTGCATCACATACAGGATATTAGATTATGTTAACATGTACATGATTCTACAATAATGGAGCATTGTCACACTACAAGATTGTATTTAGATTATCGGGCTTGCCGGAGCAACCCAAATGCAGCACCTTATGACGTGCTGTGATCACATGTGGAAGCGGGTGTAAACAACAGATCCTGTTAAACTTGCGTTTGCAACAGATGAATGATTTGGACATGTCTGGGAAGACAAGACACGTATATATACACAGACATATTCCTGACACATATTGACAAGTCTCAGCTGTTAATGCACCCACAACAGGTTGAGGGTGTTTTATTGTACTCGCTTAGTACGTGTGCATCCCAGCAGAAGAGAGAGAGAGAGAGAGAGAGAGAGAGAGAGAGAGAGAGAGAGAGAGAGAGAGAGAGAGAGAGAGAGAGAGAGCTGTATGGACAGATGGAAGAGAGAGACGGACGGACAGACAGACAGATAGACAGAGACAGTGGACTGGCGCGTTGATGAAATGTCTCCCAGCTCAACTCCTCTCACACGCTCAAGAGAAACAATACACCAAATATACTGTAGCTAAGTCTATCTAAAACGATGCAACATATTCCACTACGTCATCAACGAGAATATCATTTTTTAAGAGGTATATAACTTTAATTCAACACCACTTTTACTTTTTGGAGAGAAATATTGACAAGGATGATAATGGCTGACGCTATGATGCTGAGGCCCACAGTTTTAAAGCAACCCTGTAGAGAAGTGAGGGAGTGAAAGAGAGGGATGAGGCAGAAGGAGAGAGAGTTTAGGATTCACTTAGCCTTGCCTCCCCTCGTTAGACTGGGCAAGGAGCTGACAGCTGGAGGGGAAAGCAGCAAGGCCCACAGACACATACATCCACTCTGTGTTTCTGCCGTGACAGGTGACTCCTCAGTCACTCACTGTCTGAGACAAAGGACAAAGGAGGGATATTCAAAACTGCACTGGAGTTGTGTCCAGCACTTTTTCATATCAAGGTAGGGCTGTCACGATATGACATTTTACATGACGATTAATTGTCACTCAAATAATTGGCGATTAACGATTTAATTGTGTTTTTGTCGTTGATAATTACATTTCTGTTTGGCTTTTAGGCTTTGAAGTTGTACATGGTAGATATGAAACATAACCTAAATATACAAAGAAATTACTGACATATTTGACAACTTACTACTTAAAAAATAACTTTGATAGTGGAAATAGCCGATCTACAAGCTCACAACGCGTTGCGATGCGACGCGTTGTGAGCTTGTAGATCTGCTATTTCCACTATTTCTAAAAATGTTTGTAAATGTATGAACATTTTTCAACATTCACGATTATGACGATTATGACAAAATAATTGCGAGAATGTCAAATAATCACGATTAGACGATTATGTAATAATTGTGACAGCCCTATATCAAGGTCCAGTTTTTATTCAGCATTTGAGCCACGGACCACCATTTGATGAGATTTAGCCTCTCAGACCCAAAACTGTTGGTACCATTCATTGGGAGATATCACATGATCAAAATAACAATTCTTCTACATTCTCTAATTGTGTAGACTTCTTGTAAAAGTAATGCAGATGTTTAACAATAATTTAACTCTTGAGAGTGTAAAATGAAACCAAATGTAGCCTTACAGGTCCAATTGGTTTCATTTTACGCTCTCAAGAGTCAAAGATCTACTGTATAATTAATAAGGGTCCGTTTGGTTAACAACTCCCATTTAGCTGGGGACCACCCTCAAGGACCACCGGTTGAGAACCACTGATGTACAGTATGGGAGTAGCACAAATGAACAGAGCAAACAATACACAAATACATCCATGCAGACAGACATGATGATCCAGGGATGCAGCAAGAGAAGCACATGGTGCCAGTAATTCACCACCATAGGGTGAAAGGAGTTTGTGACCATTCATTTTAATTGTACATACATAAAGTTACACACACATCTTGAATCTTGAATGCGATGCGGCTCATTCTGAAAATGAACTCGAACACATACAGTAACACCTGGCCCAAAGAGGCAGTGGACTATGATGGTCTACCTCGGTTAATAATTTAGACAGTCCCAAATATGAAGTGATAAACAGACCCATCTCCTTCTCTCAGATCAGTTGGGAGCAGGCATAGATGGGAGACATTGATTTTCTCCTTGGCCCTGGATATGGTGAGTCTTGTGTCTGCAGACTAGTGCCAACTACGTGCATCAATACAGACGTGCCCCGCTTATCCAATGGCAGCCGTCAAAGAGAGAACGGGGGAGGAAGGAGTTTGTTTGTGTCCAGAGGTGAAAAGAGTCAGAACTTGCTACTCACTATGGCTTGCAGTCGATATCAGAAACTCTGTGCCTGTGTGTGCGTGCGTGCGTGTGTGCGCGCATGAATGAAAGAAAGTGAGATTGACAAAGAACATGTAGTGAGATAATTTGTTCAGAAATTGGTGTGGGATTTGATAGAGAACAACTTTTGTTTGTAGCGAGGCAAAGATCAAGACTTGCCCTTTTATCTCAACTGTGGTGGGAAAATTACTTTCTGGCAAAGTCCATGGGGATAGAGATTTTAAAGGCCAGTTCTCAAGGTTCTATTCTGTTAAAACCAAAAAAAAAAAAAAAAAACCCTGTAAATGATTATACCCGGCTTCAGACTGCGATCAAGAATCTATCGAGGTATTTGGTCCTTAAATACACCAGGAAACAATTATGGCTTCAATCCGATCCATTATCAAACCCATCAGCAGTGTGCGCACTGAATAGCTTGATGGATTGCCAACGGTATCCTCCTTAATATCTTTCCATTAATTAATTATGTCCTTAGATGGAGAGGCCTTATCGGGATACTGACAGGTTAGTGGAATACCCTATGTCTGTGAGTGACAGAGAGAGAGAGAGAGAGAGAAAAAAAGAAGAGGGTCTGTGTGTGTGCGTGTGTTCGTGTGTGTGTGTGCGTGCACGTGTGTGTGTGTGTGTGTGTGTGTGTGTCTGTGTGTGCGTGCACGTGTGTGTGTGTGTGTGTGTGTGTGTGTGTGTGTGTGTGTGTGTGTGTGTGTGTGTGTGTGTGTGTGTGTGTGTGTGTGTGTGTGTGTGTGTGTGTGTGTGTGTGTGTGCGTGCGCGCGTGTGTGTGTGTGTGTGCACATGTGTGTGTGTGTGTCAGTGACAGACTGAACATCTTCCATTAGATCTCTAATAGAGTCTATCCTCTGCTCCAGAACCTAATCTACACTGTCACTGCATCAATCTGCACCACTGGAGATGTTTTACATTAACGTCCTCACTGGCCCACATACCACTAGTGTGTGAGCATAACGTAGATGCACTACACCATGTGCATGTGAGAGAGAGAGAGAGAGAGAGAGAGAGAGAGAGAGAGCACGAGCGGGAGCACTTATTCAATCAACAGTGCACGTCCGCAGCGCACAGCACTCTACGGGTAATCATGGGTCTGTCGGTGACATGTAAGCTCTGATGGGACTTCTCCATTAATATTTATCATGGTCTACAAACCTCCCCACCCCAATCACCCAGTCTTTTAATATTCCTGTCCCGATCAATTCTGATTAGCATAACCAGTACTTAGTGGACCCGCCCGGTCATTGTCTGCTGATCTGAAGACAATTGAAAGGGAGAAGGAGAGGGAAAGAGAAAACCACAAAAGAGCATGTAGGAGAGAATCAAATTCAAACAGATACAAACAGAAAACAACAGCAGCAGCTACATAGCCACCATTGATGAAATCACATGACACAGAGGGCCATATTCCAACAGGAGAGGCAGGTGTACATGCATTAAGGAACGTCCCACCATGCAGTTTGCATGGCTGTTTGTTGCTAGGGAAAGTGGCATTTGCTATAGCTTTAGAACAGTGGTTTTCAACCAGTGGTCCGGGGACCACCAGTGTTCCTTAAGGTGGTCCCCAGCTAAATGATGGAGAGTTGGTAACCAAATGGACCCTTAGGAGCGTATAATGACCTGTAAGGTCCAAGAGGTTTCATTTTACGCTCCTAAGAGTTAAATTATTGTTAAGCATCAGCATTACTTAATTTACAGTAAAGTCTACACAATTTTGATCAAGGTTTGCCTGCATCTCTCCTATGGTACCAACATCAATACAGCATGGAATTGTGACAAAATCCAAAGAAAACAAAAATACATAGTTTTGAGTCTGAGAGGCTAAATCTCATGAAATGGTGGTCAGCGGCTCAAATGCGGGAAGAAAAATGGACCTTGAAACATGATGAAAAGGGTTGAAAACCACTGCTAGGCTTTGGAGGTTTCTGTGAGCGTATCCTCTTCGTCTGCCGCTTTAATTTAGCTACTTTTGTCTCCTCCAAAGACACATCAATCTGCTTATCTCAAACTCCAGAGGGAGCGAAGGCGTTTGCTTCTGCATATCGAAATAATACACAGCCTAAAAGAGTCTGAACAACCCAATGGGTCTGAGGAGGCGGGGAGGAGTGGCAAAAGCCTTCCTTGGCCTCAAGGCAGCCCCACAGATGTTCATTAGTAGCGACAATAAGGCTTGTTGAAAACATCGCGCTGAGCTGATATACGTCTGTGGCCAGATCTTGCGGTGAGGAGGACACAATCAGCGCCACCACAGATGTGCTTAAGTAAGCAATGTGGTTCAGACCAGGGCCGGATGTAAGCTCTAGTAGTAGGTGGGGCGAGAGGAAATGCCAGGGGGGCAACCTTTTTAGGGGGTCATAACGCCAGAAATGCATAAGAACCTATGCATTTTGGCACACTTATACCAATGACACACCACACCATGCTGTGTACAGTACAAGTCACAGAACTTAAGAAATAAAATACACAAAAAAGTAAAAAAAAAAGAAAACAATCACACCCGTGTGAACTGAGCGGTGGTTTACCCACCTCATAGATCATGTGTACCGATTTTTGTGACATTTGAAGAAAATATGTAGGAAAAGGAGCAAAAAAGTGTGTTTTGGAGAAAATTCAAGATGGCGGAAAATCTATCCTGCGTCTTGACCCAAGGAATCCAGGGAAAAAAGAATTTTAATTTTCCGATCTACGGTTCAAGAGTTACGGGGCAAAACGTAAAGTGGGCCGTTATAGCGCCACCATGAGGCCGAGTGATGTAATTATTTTTCGATTCATTCTTAAAATCATTATGAATCTCCTCTCCGAGGTTTGAAACTGTAGCTCCAATGGTTTACGAGAGAAAAATACTTGAAAGTGATTTCTTGCATTGTCCCATTATAAGTCAATGGGGACAATTAAGCGTCGTTTTTTGCCGATTACGTCGGCATGGTAAGGCGGATCGGAACGAAAGGTAATAGCACACCATTCCCGGCCGAGCCGCACATTTTGATGTATATATTGCGCGAGTGGCGTAAATGGTGCAGCACTAGTTACGCGCCGAAGTTTAGGCTACATACAGACACGGACGGAGACAGACAGACCCACACACACGGCCACGTATAGGAGCGTTGTGACCACCGCTCAAAAAAAACACAAAAAAACAACAAAAGGTTAAAGAAATGATAAATAATGTGATGACAAAAGACAGACATGTTACTGGTGTGATAGCTATATAAACTGATGTGATTGACAAAGATGAATGCAAATGATACTATAAACTGATAGATATAGATTGATACACTGATATGAGACTAGATGGATGATAGATATGATACTGGATAGATTGAGACACTGAGATGACACTAGATGGATGATAGATATGATACTGGATGGATAGATTGATACACTGATATGACACTAGATAGATAGATAGATAGATAGATAGATATACAGACAGACAGACAGACAGACAGACAGACATGACACTAGACAGACAATGACATTATATTTCCTCCAAATTTGCGACAAGGAAAACAAAAGCACGCAAAACACAAGATTAGCGGGCTGTGATGGTGCTGTTGTGCTTAAGCCACTGCTGCGTCGTGTACGGCGAAGCTTTCAGCTTGTGTTGCCGTGCTTGTGGAACTCAATTGGGGGTTAGGGTTTGGGTCGGGTCGAGGAGCAGCAGCTCTACCTCCTGCTCCCTGTGTGCTGTTGTCGGCGGCCGCTGCTGCGTTGCGAACGGCGACGCTTTCAGCTTGTTGCCGTGCTTGTGGAACTCAATTGGGGGTTAGGGTTTGGGTCGGGTCGAGGAGCAGCTGTACCCCAAGTCGACGACGGCTCGGAGCCTGCCTCTGGACTGACTGGAGCCGTAGCAGCAGTGCTACTCGCGTCGCGAGGTTTAGAAACCAGAAATCGACGCATATTGACCGAAAGAGCCAGAGAAAGAGAACAGAAGTTAAAGTGAAACAAGCTGCAAGCACAACTAAAAAACAAACTGTTCCTTCTCTCGATTAGTTCCTTAATGCACTGGACAAAACTGAAGTTAGTTGGCAACCAGAAGTGGTGCGTGTACTTGTCTGTCGAGACGAGACTGACTGCTGTTCCCTCCTACGCATTCAACGCATATCGGGGGCGGAGCTGCTGGCCTGGCTGGAACATTATTATTTGTTTTACTTCTTTTGAGGTGCAGAGAGGGAGAGAGATGGCATTGGCGATCGGAGTTTTTAAAATGTATATATAATGAAATGGTGTTGGTTTTGGTGGTGCGACAGCTGTAGCATAATATAAAAAAAAGAAAAAAAAAGAAAAAAAAAAAAGAAATATATATATTTTTATTTTTTCATGCCATCTTGTTTGGTGGGGCAGACAGGGCATTTAGGGGGGCAATGCCCCCCCTTGCCTATGGGGAGATCCGGCCCTGGTTCAGACACAGTTTCACAGACGCAGTCCATCAACTGGGCTCAGCAAGTCCTAGGTCCTCCGCACCCATTAATGTATACAAGCAAAGGGCTGTGTGGTAGATAATGCACAGAATGAGGAACATGGGTTGATTGCCTTCATAATGCATTAGGCCCACTGTATGAGGTAAGCCTTGAAGAACCACGCACCACAGAGAGACAGAAAGAAACGATGCGAAAAACAAACGGTGATAGAAACTATAGGCAGCTTTGCCAGAGAAAAGGGACAGGGGGAGACTGGAGGCACCGAGACAGACAGAGAAGTGAAAAGAGGAGGGTGGTCCTTTGGGGAACAAAATGCTCTTTGCTGCTTTAGTGAAAGTAATGACTCAACAAATGGAGCACTTTAAGGAAATTCACACTGAACTCTCCTGGCTCCTCTCCTCTCATATCCAGCCCTCCTTCCTGCATCCATCCACACTGAGCTGCACTGTTGTCTTGAGGAACGTCACCCTGAATCCAACACTATCTCCTAACTCTCTCTGTCACCAGTGCTCTCATGCATCGTGTGCACATGACCACACACACATGCACGAGCGTGCGCACACACACACACACACACACACACACACACACACACACACACACACACACACACACACACACACACACACACACACACACACACACACACACACACACACACACACACACACACACACACAGGCACCTTCAAAACAGCTCAAAATGTCACTTGTGGGTGTGCCAATATTATTTCTGTCTTCTATATGTCAAGCAGTTGCTTTATAGAGTATTTGGTGTGTGATTGATAACTACAGTACATATTGTTTGTCATAAATCAATGAATATCTGTCATTAACATACTGTTGAGATAGATGGCTAGTCTATGACACTGATCCTTGTTACAGATTGCATTTTTATATCGGTTTTCTAAGTATTCAAAGGGCATTGGGAGGTGAATCGGCGAATAGTCCTCACTTCCCACATTCACACACCAGTGGTGGCAAGCTAGCACCGACCGACTCATTGTGGGCAATGTGGGGTTTAGTGCCTTGCCCAAGGGCACTTCGACATGTGGACAGGAGGAGCCGGGATTCGAACCGCCGAGCCACGGATCATTGGATGACCTGCTCTACCTCCTGAGCCACAAATTGCAATTGTAAATTGTGCTACACTGTATACAGTAGTCTACCCTGTGACCACCAGTAAGACCTGCAGGTTGTAGGGTTGGGATCCGGAGGCAGGGGAATTGGAGGAACCGGACCCAACATTGAGGAACCAGGAATCGTTTCGATCCCATTTGGAACCATTTCTGGAACCAGATTTTTATCACACTGGCATGTGGACTTCACGTCTGCTTATACCTGTGGTTCTCAAACTTTTACATTTCACGGACCGCCATAACTCTGAGAGTGTACAATCAAATGTCCATTTGGTTCCATTTGTGCACTCTCAGAGTTACGGACCTCTTAGGGTCCATTTGGAACTAGGGATGAGGACGAATATTCGGCACCGAAAATTTTCGGCCGAAAATGGCTAAAAATGCATTTTCGGTTTTCGGCTGGATAGCTTTTAAAACCGAATAGTTGAGCACCGAATAGTGTGAAGGACAGGGTCAGGGGTCCTCAATAGGCGGACCGCAGTCCATGTCCGGACCGCGGCACATTTCTGAGAAATCTCCGCACAGTTGTATCTGACGATCGGACTGACTGTGTGTGATGTGTGTTTGTGTGTGCGTGGGTGTGTATGTGCTGATTGTGCTCATTCGCTCAAACACATACACAGGCTCACAAGACACACCCCTACGCCAATTTGCAAGCCCACAAAGCGTCGCGGGTGCAACGTGCTGTGGGCTTGTAGATCAAAGGTTTTCCTTCCCTCCGAGTCTCCGACGCAGTCTGCTCTCCATGCTGCTCCCCCCCCTCCCCTCTCCTCTCCTCTCCACACACTCATGTCGCTCGCTGCCTTAAAAAAGTTGCTAAAACCTCTTGGAAACCATTGCTCCCACTGGATTAATAACTTAGAGATCTTCTACCTTTGGCTGTTCAATTGGAGAGGACAACAGCAACACATTAATATCCACGATGTAAGGCTCCAACTGCTTGCATTAGACGAGAAATGGTCGCGAAACTCGCAATGCGTGATCATGCGTCTTTAACAATGTGATGTGTCGTCGCATATTATTGCCAGCTATCCTAGGCTGTGTTAGGTTAATAACTATGACTCGTTGACCCTGATTTGACTGGTCATTTGACATAGTCAATCAGCACAGTCAGTCTGGCTTGTGCAGTACGTGTGTCAACTAACTGAATGTCAAGTAATCCTCTCCCCCTCACGCTAAGTTCCACTTTATTTTCCATTCTGAACGACAAGCCTAATATTGCATTTATGCTCTTTAGTTTCCAATAATTAAAACTATAAGCCAGTGTTTTATTGCTACACAATAAATGTAAATAATGTAGCCTACTCTACATGCATAAATAATTATCCATTCATCCATCCATCCATCTTCAACCGCTTATCCAGCATCAGGTAGCAGGGGTAACAGTTCCAACTGAGATTTCCAAAGTTCCAAATAATAATAATAATAATTAAAATAAACAATTCTAATGATTATAATAAACATACATAGGCCTACATACAGTACATACTGTATAAATGTATCCGCCTTATTTCGCCTTCGCCTTTTTTTCGGACCTGGACCTGTTTCAAAAAAATATTTCTGGACCTTCAAGATTTGTATTTGAGGACCCCTGGGCCCTAGATCATTTTGCAACATACAGTATGTGCATTTGTTGTTGAAGGCCTGGCTGTTACAGCCCTTGTGTTTACAATAATATTTTGTTGTAGGCCTAGATCATTCTGCAGTTTTAAGCACCTTGTTCTGATGCACTTTTATCTCTGTAGGATACTACAGAAATAGTTGCACTATTTTGACTTTGTTTTATGCTAACATTGCAAAGAGAAAATATTTTATTTTGTTATGTGTGCATTCAAAAGTGAGAAATAAATGTTTTATGGAACCATATGGTGATTATTATTTAAGTTAGGGTTTGCCATAATCAGGTAGCTTTACAACAAAGGTACAGCAATGGTACAAACATTTATTATACAAAATAAATTATATACATGTATTATTCGGCTATTCGGTATTCGGTATTCGGTGGAATGTTTCCAGTATTCGGTATTCGGTTTCGGCCAAGAATTTTGCTTTCGGCCCATCCCTATTTGGAACCCCACTATACATAGGAATCGTTAAATGAAACCGTTAAGGAATTGGACTGTTAACTCTTATTCTGCTTTGAACGTTCCTGTTCGCCCCAATTTTAACGAGTGAGGCGCGCCAATACGGCGCTCGTTCGTTTACCTCGTCTGATGACTGTAAGCTGATGAGGGGTCGTGCCGCCGTGTACTGTAATCACATCGCGAGCAGTGATGTTCTTAAAAATCCATTATGCGTTTACATCAACGGAGACCATTTTGCTTCCGTGTTGATTATCTCAGGCCCTGGGGCTGTGTGTGCAATGTGTCTTCCCATTGTATGGCAAGAGGAAGCGGCCACATTCACATTAATGGCATTACGCCCCCCTCTGCTGGCTGGCCTGCGAAAGCGCAGCCTGCCAGGCAATATAAGGCAAAAAAAAAAAGAAAGAAATCTACTATAACGTTGCAAAGGTAAGCCGCTTTTTGATGGCGCCAGACCCAATAAATAAATAAATAATCTGGCAGTAAGAGAGTTAAGAGGGAATCGTGAAGGAACCAGAATCGTTAAAATCCTAAAGGTTCCCAACCCTACATTGAGATAGAAAAGGTTCTGTCTGCAGTTGAAGACATACAGAGAAAAGAATAAGATGTAATACAATGCAGGATCACTTTCTCCGTCGACAAAAAACAGAACCCAGCGAGTAAGATTATGAATGTATCGGAAGTACATTTCCGTGTGGCTGAGCTACTAGGCATCAGGATGTAACGATGTCATCACATCATGTCACAACAAAGCTGTGTGGAGTTCATCACCGTGGAGACGAGAAGTGAGCAGAACATTTCTTGACCTTTTCACACCAGAGAACAGTTCCCCATAAACATCTTCCTTTGTGAGTTGTGTGTTTTGAATGAGTAGGTGTGTCTGTTTTCTATACAGTATGTGCATGTGCGTGCGTCTGTACATGCGTGCGTACGTGCGCGTGTGCGTGTGTGTGTGCGTGTGGTGTTCATGCATGTACAGTTAGCCTACATGTGTGTACATGTGTTTCTTTCTTCTCTGTTTCTTTGTAGGGTTGACCTTTCCATCCGTGCTTTGCCCCAGATTAGAACTGACGCCTCCCTCTGCCACAGAACAAACTGATACACATGATGACACCGGCACTCGCACGCACGCGCGCACACACGCACACGCACACACGCACACACACACACACACACACACACACACACACACACACACGCGCATACATACACTCGTGCACATGCTTGTGAGCATATCCATGAATAACTATCAATGCCTGAGCATATGTAAAACATACAGGATGCACACATGTGTGTCTGTGTGCGCGTGTTTGTGTATGTGTGAGTGTGGGGGAGGTTCGGTATCTTTTGGAGGTGTTACAGTGGGAGGTGTTCCTTGTCCAGTGCTTTATGAGCATGGTCATTTAACCTCAGCACTGGCCCTCATCACTCATCGCCATGGCGACAGGAGGCTGATGTGGGAGTCAAAACATCAGTCAATGACTCAAGGTTCATTCAGGACATCGCATACGATACAGGACCATCAAACAGTTGTGTGTGCGTGCATGTATGTGTGCGTTTAAAAAAAATAGAGTTGAAGAACAGTGGTTAAGGAACAATTTGCACGTTAATTGTGTTTGCATCAGAGCACACCTGGGCCCCTTAAAAAGGGCAATTATAGAGAATGAAGACAACACATGGTAGTAACAATGAGGACAGATTTTACAGTAAAGTGTGCATGTGTGTGCTGTATAGCCTGTGTGCGCACGCGTGTGTATGTGTGTTTAGTATGCATATTATGTGTGTACCATGTATTCAGACTGTAGAGGCTACAGTATTCCTTTCATTGTGGCCTTGCTTATTATTCTCCAATATTCTAAATAGTATAAACATGAATGATGAGCATGTACAGTACTTGCGTGAGCGCGCGCGCACACGCACACACACACACACGCACACACACACACACACACACACACACACACACACACACACACACACACACACACACCTAAAACTAAGTTTTTAGATCTTTGGTCAAGTCTGGCTGTAACCTGTCTGCCATCAATACTGAATGGAGGGATCAATCAACTAAAGTGATGTTGTGGGATTCAATGTCTTTGGTTGGTCTGCGGTGAGGAGTCTGTGTTGATACTGGATAGCACACAGACACAAAAGCAAACAGTCACATACTGTATGCATGTGTAGATTGCCTACGGGCAGACACACACAAAGCCATTTTAAAAGACTGTTTTTGGTTCCCCATTTCAGCTATTTGAATGTTGATGGGATGAGTCTACACAATGCCATTGTGGCTGTGTCATAAAGTAATTCCCTGCAAAGGAAGGAAATAATTACAGTCATGGGGAAAAAATGTTTAAGACCAGTAAACATGGCAAAACAAAACATGGTGATAAAGATAAAGAAGTTTAATAAGAAATGAAGCAAAGAGAGAGAGAGAGAGAGAGAGAGAGAGAGAGAGAGAGAGAGAGAGAGAGAGAGACAAATTTCAATACCCCAACTTCCACACTTGCTCACTCCACTCGTGCCTTAACCCCGCCCCCAGCGAGGAGGAGAGGATTAGATGCAAGTCAGGAAGAATCAAACATGCTGAACTGACAGCCACATTCCTGCCTGCTCGCTCCTCCTGCATGTCATGTTGAATATTAGATGCTGTTTTTCTCATGTATGAGCTGTTTGACATGCAACTCTCAACAAACAGCATGATTGTATAAATAACCAGTAAGATGCTCTAAGGGCGAGAAGCGACCTTGCCCTGCCTAGGTGACAGCAGACTGCTGGGCTTTGGCATGGGATCATCTTTGACCAAATAAATGCACAGACCTGGTTGGTTGTTTAAGTTGGACAAAATGTGGCCATATTTATTTTCCCAAATATGGAGAAGACTGACGTCTGACATCATAGATGTTTGATGTCATAGACCACATGAGACTGACACAATAAGTCCATATATGGGCATTCCCAGATATGGGCTTAGGACGCTGCTCTGTGTTCACACAGCGCTGCTTGGCGGCGTGCTGCATGTTTTCATTGTACATTTCCCAAATATGAAGATGACTGACGTCTGAATTCACAGATGTTTGATGTCATAGACCAGAACCGTAAAGCACATGAGACTGACACAATATATGTCTATATATGGGCATTGCCAGATATGGGCTTAATATCTTCTGCTGAGCTGGGATGATATTGATGACATCAGGGATCTCCATATATGGGCATAAAGGGGACAATTACGGAATGAATTTGCAACATCATTGTGATGTCAGAACAGGTCAGCTATATCCTTCTGCTGGGATGAGGTGTCTGTCACGCACTGTGACACACACACACACACACACACACACACACACACACACACACACACACACACACACACACACACACACACACACACACACACACACACACACACACACACACACACACACACACACACACACACACAGAGGATCTGGAGGTTTTCATAGTAAATGCAACCTACAGTCACAATAATCATGATACCGATTATTTAATTTGTTGCTTCAGTACCTTTGATCACTGATATTCAGAATGCAATATAAATGCACTTTAGTATCTCTGCAAACTGTTCAACACACGCATGAAGGCACGTTATGTTCACATTTTGGAAATGAGCACAGAGTTTTGTCCGCTCAAAAACATCCCTGACACAACATTGCTTTTTTTAAATGTATTATCCCATCTCCCCATCTTCCCACCCATAGCCCGAGGAGACTGTCCATCCAATAACATAACAGAAAGGCAGTCAACACTTCCGCGAGAGGAACAGGCTGAAGCCTACACTTGATGTACACGCACTGTTTGATGCTGCAAGCGGCTTGGAGAGCCCACTCTCCGGTCTCGGCTTCTCCAAAAGCAAATTACTATTTGGGACACAAACTAAGCTATGGGTTAAGCTGGGGGACAGAGCGTGGAGTGAGCAGAGATTTGGGTATTGGAATTTGGCTAGAGAGAGTGACAGAAGAACTGTGAGGGAAAGAGACAGCAACAGAGTGACTGAGAGAATAACAAAATGCCATGGACTGTAAAATACAGAGAAATGTCAATGACAGCAATGAGATCAGAATCAAGTGCAGGATCCGTCTGTCTTTCAATGTTATATATGAGATACATAAAGTGGTTCCTGTGTAAATAAACCGTAAAGCTTACTAGGATCTCCTTTTAGTTAACCTTGTACCAGTGATGTGTGCTGTCATGAAACTGTCAGGATCCCGAATGTGTTTGGACCCAAATGCAGAACTCAACTCAAAGTAGAGGCAGGAAACCACGGAGGACAGGTTAACGAAGGCTTTACTTAAATAACATAATACAAACAAGGTACACCTCACAGGGCGAAAACACAGAGGCTAGGACAGAAGGAATCTGACTCAAACAATGAACCAACACAGAGAGCAGTACCAGACAGGATTAAATAATCTCTGACCAACTAGGCAGTCTTTAGGCCAACACCTCACAGCTGTGAAGCCGGGAGGAGCTCAGATTGTCAATCAGGTACTAACAGGAGGGGAAAAGGACGGGGTGAGACCCTGGAAGTGCCACCGTGTGGCACAGATCATGACAGAAACTGTACTCTTTTCTATTGCAAACTGCTAATAAACTCTTCAATCAATCAATCTTACTGTTATGTTTCACTTCTGTTTTGACTGCAAAGACACGGTTTTGCTCTCAAACCTTATAGCTAATGGGGCGGCCATAGCTGAGTCGGTAGAGAGGCCCCCGGGGAAACAGAAGGTCCCCTGTTTGCGCCTCGCAGTAAGTGAGCAAGACGCTTAACCCCTAACTGCTCCCTGAAGCACTGCCCCCGTCAAGACCACTGCTCTTGATACTTAGGATTAAGGTTAAATGCAGATTCCACATCTCACTGTATATCGTCGTTGTCGGGTGGAAACCTTGTATCTCCAAGTTTCAAATTTGTACGTTCTTTCGCAAAGTTAGGGTTAGCTTCATCATATAAGGCCGTCGCACAAAAGTTGTGAAAACAGCAGATCTACAAGTACACAACAAATACCCCAAAGGATTGTGGACCAAATCATTATTATCACCCCCCCCCCCCCCCCCCCCCCCCCCCCACACACACACACACACACACACACACACACACACACACCGAGCAGTAAAGACTAATAACAAAAGCCTGTAGAATGAAGCTGTACTGTTAAGGTTCAGTGGGGGGACTCCACTGTGTATTTCTTTTTTTAATTAGCACTGTTTAATTACATAGAGCATGGGCACTGGGATATTTGGAGTTAATAATAAACTTTGCATATTACATTTATGTTTCATGCATTTTTCAATAATCCCTACAGCCCTGCATCAAAGGCAGGTCTTCCTATTCAGAGCCCAGGCTTTATGAACCCATCAATATTAAAACAAAAAAAACAGCAGCATGGATTAACACAACTTGAATGCCTGCTGATACATGTGGTTTTGTGGTCTGCTATAATTAATGGAAAGCACCATAATGTAATGTTAATTTTACCCTGCGGAGACTGGATGAGTCATATAGAGTCAGTGGTGTAAAGTAAGTTTACTCAAGTGTTGTACTTTACTGGAGTAATTTTTCAACCACAGTTAATAAATGGTCCCTTAGAGGGGAACCATGATTTAAAGACTGTTACATCACATACAGTACATTTCATGGAAGATTTCACTTTAAAACACTTCTGAGGCCATCTTAACTCTCAAATACCTGGAACGCGCCCGAGTCGCGTTAGATTTGAACCACTTTAACCATTATTTTATGCTTTAACTATTGAAAAATAGCAGATATACAAGCTCACAGCGCGGCACCGAGTGCCGCGCTGCAAGCTTGTAGATCTGCTATTTTTGAAAAATCGTGAAAATGTGTGCAAGTCTTTGAATATTTCAATAATTGTAGGCCTAAATGGGTTAACATGTACGTAACATGTAAGTTGTCTGGTTCAATATTTAGATTTGATTTTGATCAGACTTCCTACATCTATAAACCCATCGTAACTATAAGTGGAAGTGTTCAGTGCAGGGCAACTCCCTGGTGTGAGTGTGTGAAGCAGTCCAGGGCATTGCGAGAATGTACGTGCACGGTGCACAGCATACCATACATTTCCTGGGTAAATTAAAGCCCTGTTCAGACTGGCAGCCCAAATACAGTCCAAATCTGATTTCCTATCCAGATTTTAGTCAGATGTATGCAGTCTGAACGAGGAATGTGACTCAAATCTGACTATCAATAATCTGTTTCCATGTGTTTTATTTGACGTTCATAATGCATAAAAACAATGTGACTCCAATCTGGATCGATAGGCCACAAATCAGACTCTGGCTGGATTTGGGCTGCCAGTCTGAACAGGGTATTAAAGTCATCCTGTGTAACATTCATTTGTCTTTTTGGGAACAACTCTCGTAGCTCTGTTGTCATTACAGTGTTTATACGGTAAGTACCGCTCAAAATGTAATGCTGCAGGGGCCAACGCCCGAGGATATTTTGGAACGGAACAATTTGTTGATATTAACATTAGAATACATGAATAAATACATTACCGGTGCCTACATCATTTGGGCGTGAGTGTCTTTGGAAGACACTTGTGAACTAGAAAGATGCTATTGGAAATTGCAAGTGTGGTTGCCGTGACGCGAATTTGGCAAATTCATTTCGTCTTACCATTCGAATTGTCCCCATTGAAGTCAATGGAGAAAATGAATTCATTAACTTTAGTGTGGTCTATACATTTTTGGAAGCTTAACCATGAAATTGTATGTACCGGTATGTTGTGTTTGGTGGGACTTGTTTTTGTGTGGCCTGCATGGCATGTGGGTCCACACTCTTGTCGGTCACTGTGACCTTGTCTTTGTGTAATAAGGCTGAGAGTGCTCTTGGCACAAGCATTTCATTGTATCTATACTTGTATAGATATATGTGACAATAAACTTGAACCTGAACCTGAACCTGAAAATCCTGGTGACTTTAATAGTGTTTAGAGAATTTGTCGAAAAACACATTTACGTGGAATGGTTATTTTGGAAAAATACGCCATTGAAAGATTAGGACAAAAATAAGCTGTTTACAGTCATTGAAAACAAACATTAAGCCCATGACGTTCTTATTGCTCTACTTTACAGGAGGTAAACACTAGCCTGGCGGGGCCCGACGTCATACTGCGTTCACTCACTCATTCCTTCCACAGTATAACGTCTGGCCTTCGGCCTATTGGCAGCTTGAAAAGTGGGCGGGAGTACTTGCCTTGACAGACTCCTCTAGCCAATCAGCGTAGCATAACATCTCTCAGCCAGTCGGAAGAACGTCAAACAAACACGTCTTTTCGGCCGATAAACTCCACTAGCGCATCCCCGTGTTCCTTTTTAATTGTTGTAATTGATTCCAACTCTGAAATAACTGCACTTATTGCTTGTTTTATGGTTAGAGCGTTAACTGTTACACTTGTTGCATCGCGAGGGCAGCCATTGTTGTTTTGAAAATGCTGCAGGCTGCAGCATGCATCTACGTCACCGTCTACACATGGACCAATCAGGGAAATCTTTTCACTTGTTGTCAGGAAAGACAGCTACGTTTGTTGTGCGGAAGCAGTCACTGATTGGCTCCGATCAGAAAATAATCATAATACTCGCTGCCAATACCTGGAAGTCCAGACGTTATACTGTGGAAGGAATGAGTGAGTGAACGCAGTATGACGTCGGGCCCTGCCAGGCTAGGTAAACACAACAGTCCCCATATCCCGTCTTGAATCTCCCTGGAAGCCACACACTGACTCAGAGTCAGTCAGGCATTGGAACTGGAGAAAATCTTCACGTGAAACGTACACTCCAGAATCAAGCCTCCATGGAGAGGCCCCAAGCTGTAAAACTGTTGCATCGGTGAAAGCCATCCTTTCACCACAGAGATTATGATCCCGGTTGAAATATGCAGATCCAATTTATTACGACGGCTAGTACATTTTAGTCAAATGTGTCAATATACCCACGAGGCAACTGTGTTCTGCATGTTCAACTTCTCTTGAAGCAGTACAGAAATTAATTTGTGGTGAAGATTGGATAGTGCATCCAGAGAGAGACTCTCTGGAGTGGTACTGGGCTCTGACTCGATGCAAAGAATTGATTGGAATTGAACGGAAGGAGAGGTCTGTGATAATGATGCTTCAATGTGGGGTCCGGGGACCCCCAAATGGTGCATGGACGTGCTGAGAATGTTAGAGAGGCAGGGTCTGAAATTTCTAAGTGGAAATATCGAAAATAGCAGACCTCCAAGCTCACAACGCGTCGCGCTGCGACGCGTTGTGAGCTTGGAGGTCGGCTATTTTCACTGCTTGATACCACACTGAACTAGGCATAATCAAGTAAATTCTGGAGATGTGGCCTAACGGCATGGATTTCTACACAGAGAGGGCAATTCTTTCAACATAAGCTGCTGTATTCAAGTTTAGGAGAGTTTGGACAAGGCAATTCTCTTGAATGCTGCCTTCAGGTATAGCATGGAAAGAGGACATTTGCATTTCTTTCACCATAGTAAAAACTGCATTCATGATCTGGAGAGGGCACTTTTTACAGACAGATAAAAGGGCAGGAGCTCAAGCCCCCTTTGATGTCTATGTGTGCACGTGTCTGAACTGGTGATTGAGAGGGTGCCAGGAGGCCCCCAGCAAATACAAGAAACAGTTGAATGTACATTTAAAGTGATGGGTCGAACAGTTGAAAGTAAATACTTAAGCTTTACACTTAAACCTTTTCTTTTTTTGGCATTTGGACAAATACCTTATCTACAAGCTCACAATGTGTCGTGATACACCGCATTGTAAACTTGTAGATCTTAATTTTTTAAAAGCATTAACAGATATTCTATTATATGGAGACCTGCCACAACAACTTTTCAGATGGGGGTCCACGCCCCCGGTACATTCAGTTAGGGGGTCCTTCACAATCCTTTACCGTCCTTACACACTTTTACTGTCCTGTCCTTTACAATCTACTTCAACACGCTTGAACGGTGACATTTTATGAAAATATTTAGGATCTTTTGTCAAAATGCATGAGTCAGCGAAACGATGCAAATGTGTTTAAGTGGCTGTGAAAACCATTGTGATCACTGGTGCTTCACGACTCAGCTTCTGCTGACTCGCCTCACTGTGGTCGGTATTGTTTTGATGTTTGTGAAACGATGCTGATATCAACATTATTTAGTCTGTGATGATATACCGTATTTGGACAAAGAAAATGGCCATGTGGTCGGAAAAGGGCTTGAATGTCAGATATACAGTGAGTTGAACACGCCAGGTCTACCACCGTTATGGTCCTTTAAGTTTAAGTTAATGTTTGCTGCCTTTGATTGAGTTTTTTTTTCCTTCCCTTTTCTATTCTCCTCTGCACTGTAACTGTATCTATTACGTTGCTACTTCTTTTGTTTAATGCATTCATGATTGTATACTTTTGTTTCCTCTGCTTATTGTTTTGTGTAAAGCACACTGAACTGCCTGGTTGTTGAAATGTGCAATACAAATAACGTTAACTCACTTTGCCTATCACAGAGCCAACTGAAATGTGTACATTTATCAGACCAGTAACCTTGGAATGTTTTACCAGTGATATACTGCATTGAATGTTGAAAAAAAAAATGTTTTAAAGTGTACATTCCTGGTGGCCTGGTGTCTGTACATGTAAAATGTACAGAAGGATAAAGATACATTCATATTTCCATCAGAGTATCGACAACCTCCTTAAAAACCTGACAGATCCAGATGAGGTCACGGCACTAAACATGATGTCACTTCCCATTTCCCCAGTAACAGGTTTGTGGGCGATGTTATCACAAGCCCTGCGGATCTCAAATGGTCTTCAGGAAATTGCATATTTTTTTTATTAGAAACACTCCATTACACACTGATATAAATATATTAAATTTGTGAAAGGCGCTAATGTCCCCTTTCTCCACCTAAAGGCTGTACCCTTGCTGCTGCCTCCTCTAACCAGAGGTCTCCTCCAAATAGCGAGAGCGTGAAATTTATTGGATGTTTTCACACTCTGCCTTGGCTGTCGTTGTGGCTAAATGAAAGGCTATGAAATTAAACAAATTAATTCTGCTCTCTGACTGTCTTGACAGCCTGGGCGCCTGTCACTGCAGCTTAAGCGTGACGAGGGTGCGAGGGTTCAGGGACGTGACGGGAGGGAGGGAGGGGACAGGGTGGGTTTCATGTTGGGAGGACAGTGGAGGATGCTAGAGGCCTGTGGTGAGGAAGCCTGGCCTGGACGTCCACTGTCAGGCCTGGACACAACAGCTCAGTGGGCCAGGGGGGGTCAGGGCAGAGGAAGGGGAGATGGAGGGGTAGAGAGAGAGCAGAATGACAGAAGAGAAGGGTTAACGTTACACAAAGCTGACAGAATGGGGGGAGTGGTTGAGGGGAGGGATGTGCGTTCAGAGTCTTGCCGTTGAAATTTATCGCTAAATAAAACTGCTGCTGATGCTCTGCCGTTTCAATTTCACACAACACAATTCCACAGCTCTGGAGCGAACATGTCCCTGTCAGCAACACTTAGGCCCCGGCTACACGGAGCTGGATTGTTGATATCCAGATAGATTGTTGATATCCAGATAGAAAACTATCTAGGTCCACACGGAGCTGGATATCTAGGTCTAAAATATGAGTCCCCAGACCTCCACTAGAGGGAGGCATGGAGGGAGGTCTATAATTATAGGCTCCAACAAGCATGCCAGGCCAGTAGGTGGCGCCGTGGTGGTAAGGGATAAGTAATACCCAGAGTGCTCTACCATAGAAGCTCAGCATCTCAGCATGCGCAGTACTAAGCCGGAACACCGGCAGTGAATCAAAAACAAAAACAAACAGCTACTGAAAACACGTGAGTGAAGTCATGGAGAGCAAGAAGAAAAAAGATAAAAGTGAAAAAAGTGATAAAATTTTTATATGGACCGACGATGAGGTTGAGTTGCTGCTTATCGCCGTACAATACAAGGCCATGAGAGCACAAGAGAGTGTTGACTGGGATTCGTGTTACATGCCAAAAGAATCAATGGGCATGCGCGAAGATTACGGTGATGTCATTGTCTTCAGAAATATCCGCCTATCTTGACTACACGGATCCAGTGAAGCGGATAGTTTTCAGTGTCTCCACTTATTTATCCGGATTGAAAACTATCCAGATTCACTGCCAAACTATCCAGCTTCGTGTGGCTACATGCCCCAACAGCACAAAAAAGTGTCTAGATATCAACAATCCAGCAACAATCCAGCTCCGTGTAGCCGGGGCCTTAGACCTCCACTTCTCTCCACTTCTGTCCCCTCCCCCCTGCCTACTCCATCACCGTCTCTAACTCACCATATCTCTCTCTCTCTCTAGAGAGTGGGAGAGTCACAACCTTATGCACATGAACATACGTATGGATATACAGTACACACACACAGACACACACACACACACGCACACGCACACACACACGCGCACACGCACACGCACACGCACACGCACACACACACACACACACGCAAGTGCATATCTCTGCTGTCGGGCCAAAACCTCCTAACTCTACAATGTTCATTTCCAGGAAAATTAGCTCAAGTGGACTTAGGAGGTTTTGACCGAAGGGCTTTTTACTACTTTTCATTGGTTCAATAGCACATATTTATGAAAAAAATCAAACCTTGGTTCGAAGTGGAGCCGTGAAATTGAGCACTTCCAGATCTATGTTTTTGATTCTATGTGTTCCCCCCTGTGTGTGTGTGTGCGTGTGTGTGTGCCTGGCCTGAAAACAGCGCCCCTCCCTTAACATGTGTGGTCATAAAACTGTACTGTTCGAACTCAACGGGACAGTTCTCACTGGTGAGACAGGACACACATTGCCACTCAGAGGGAGCCCATGTGCTCTGCACACGGCTCCAAAAATAAAGGGCCAATTGGGTGGAGTTAGCTGGTTTGGCAGAAAGTGTGGAGTTAGGAGGTTTTGTCCCAAGCACTTTTTACTACTTTCCATTGGTTCAATATTATTTTAACCACCAACACTCAGATGGTCAGAGGGTGTTCAATAGCCAAAACATTAGGTTTTGGCCAGACAGTGACGAATAATAGTTCTCTGCGTTTGTTTGTCTGCAGCTTATCTTGGCAGTGGCTCAGGAGATAGAGCGGCCCGCTTGGCAAGCGGAAGGTTCCCAGTTCCCCCAGAGTTAAGACGCTGAACCCCTAATTGCTCCTGATGAGCAGGTTGGTGCCTTGCAATGTTTCTTCCACCATCGGTGTATCAACGTGTGGTGTGCATGGGTGACTGTAATGCACAATCTATGTAAAGTGCCTTGGATAAAGGCGCTTTATCCATAAATGCACCATTTACATCAAGGACATCAATCTCACAATTCGTGTTTTTGTTTGTCAATGACAAAAATGTAATTCTATTAAATATAGCATTTTTAATTTTAGTTATAGTGGGCAATTATTGTGTATTAAGGCATTTAAGACTTATTAGCCAGGGATCCTTTTAATAAACTGTACTAGCCAGGCATGCTTTTAATATAGTTTTCTTAATCAATCATGACAAATAAAGGCAAACATGGCATGCCACATTTTCACTGCTTGAGAAGGGTAATCAAGAATATTTAATGAGTAGGCTAGATTTTTCAGAGGAAGAGAGATAGGAAGTGTGTTTGTGTGTGCGTGCGTGCGTGCTCTGGGGGGACCATCATTTGGGAGGCTGTCACTTTCATCTTCAACTGTCTAAAAACGTATCCTCAGATATGCCGGTAAGTCACACACACATTCCGTCTCTCTCTCACACACACGCACACGCACGCACACACACACACACGCACACGCACACGCACACGCACACGCACACAGCAACATTGACGGTGCAGAAACATGCAGGATATCAGCCTAAGAGATGACTGTTAAATGTAGAGTGGTATAGTATAGACTGATTTCCTGAGCACTCCCCTGTGGAGCGCGTCGCCATTACTGCGGCTGCAACGCACCCTACGTACAACCTGGGAAATCAATACAAAACACGCTTTATTTCCCTGATTTGCTCTTCAAATTTGTATGGAGAACAGAGCTCATTTTTGCAAAACTAAGAAAAATAGCTGATCTACAATCTACATTTTCTGCAAATCCACTGAAAATCTATTGTCTTGCAAATGGCAGGACGTGTGAAGTTTTGAAATCTTGAATCTGTAGGTTAAGTAAATGTAGGCTACACAATACTTTGCAACACTGTTTACACCGAAAAATGGTGAGTGGTGCCCTCTGCAGGGTGACACCCAGGAAATGGGCACAAAAAGGTAAAAAAGAAGCTCCTGTTAAATAGTTGCTCTAGCTGTCACCAACCCTGTGTGTGTGTGTGTGTGTGTGTGTGTGTGTGTGTGTGTGTGTGTGTGTGTGTGTGTGTGTGTGTGTGTGTGTGTGTGTGTGTGTTGTCTTGTGAGAGTTCCACTCCTCCAGGACCCGTTCTGTCAGCCTGATTCTGACACGAACCTCCACCCTAAACCCCCAGCCCTTCAACAGCTAAAGGCAGTGTCAGAGATGGCGACAGATATCGCGTGCCTGCATTTCCCCGCCTGCCTGAGGCGTTTTCTCTCGACTAGATCACGTGGTTGACATCCCTGGACCCGACACCTATAAAATGACCCCTGCAGTAGAAACCATTAGGACTCCTTCTGTTTCCGCCTCGCATTTTGATTGGTTGAGTGGCATTCTAACGAACACATCGACCTTGTTTACCGTACAAGCTTTTTTCACGTTCTAAAACTCTAGTACAATTACATAATACACTGGATGTGCTATGCTATGAGAGACCACAAAGTTCACAAAGCACTACATCAAAAAGATAAGATCCTAGATGCAATAAGATACCACTACTTATGAGAATGCCTCTCAGCCAATCACAACACGAGGGCGTAACCAACTATAGCTTGTGCCTATGACCTCATTGCACCACCAATATGTCGTGGCTTGGTACCGAATTTCGGTACCAAGCCAGAACCGATAAGGAAACGACGGTTCCTGGGTACCCCAAAAATATTTGTAATTTCGGTACTGCCTATCGGTTCCTAGACACGGCTGACACACTAGTAAAATAAATAAAGGCTTCATGATTACATTACATATATATCTTAAAGACGTATTTGACTATCTGTCAGGACCTGTCTAACTTACGTGATTATGCGACTCATCACACGCACACATGCGCGTGCACACACACACATGCGCGTGCACACACACACATGCGCGTGCACACACACACGGGACACAGCAGCGTGTAGATGCGAGCGCCGCGAGCAACAGCCAGACAGGCATGCAAAATATGGACCGTGGAAAGCACTCTAAAGTGTGGCTTCATTAAATCAGAGAAATGGGAAAGTATAATAGGCCTACATGAGGAATGTTAATTGGCGCTAAGAAAGGTTCCACGTCTGGTTTGTCGAAACATAAAGACAGCGTGGCATTCATCTGACTGAAAGAGTATACGGTCAGTGTGTTTGTGTCGTGCTGTTGTGTTGCAGTCTCCGTCCGTTCGTCGTGTCTCAGGCCAGGGGTATGTTGCGCTGGCAGCATTAAGACTTCCAGTGGCCGATCTCTTCAGAATAGGATATGTTGCTCGGCAGCAATAAGAGCTCCAGCATAGGCTTCCAGTGGTCGATCTCTTCAGAATAAGAGTATGACTGATGCCATTGAAATACTATTCATTTGCACATTAAAACTATAAATTAAGCATTTAAACAAAGATATACAACACAAATTATGTTTCTGTGTAAAAATACAAATAAATAAATCTTATTTTTAACCATTTTGGAACGGAAATACGGAACCGTTAGGAACCGGAACCGATAAGCAGAACCGGAACCGGACTCATAAAAATCCAAACAATACCCATCCCTATATATGAATGCTTAAAAGGAATACTTAAAAGGAAACTATTTAAGTGAAATGAAGGAGTCAAGGGGTTCATGTCAGAATAATTCTAATCGTCCACTAAGAGGAACATGCTCCTGACAGGATGAGATATTCAGTGAACTGACATCACAAATCTACTCTCTTGTGAATGTAACACAACATGGATGCACACTAAAATCCTCAGCTTAAAGATGAAATACTCCATCTCATTCTTCAGGAGTGTACACAACGCCTCTGAAACATTCGTCGTCCGTCATTCAAGATTTTGGATCAGGTTAGATTCTGCGTTTTTCACATCATTCACGCCCTGAAGAATGTGGCCGCAGTTTCAGGTAAGGCCCGTTACCTGCTGTGTTTGATATAACGATACAATTTTGAATGCCAATTAAACTCCATGCGTGCGTGCGTGCGGGCGTGCAGTGTGTGTGTGCCTGAATGTGTGGGCAGACAAATAAAACAGGAGACAGGTCTGCTTAAATAACAGGTGAATAAAATATGCACAGTTGAGAGCAGACTGTGCAAATGATGCAATAATAGCTTTGACATTTGTATGCCGTGTCAGTACCAAGTTAGTACCAAGAGGGATGGAGACTAGTACGGTCCGTCACTGACAAGATGGCAACGCAAACTTTTCCATTAAGGTAATACAATAAAAGATACAAAACATGGACTAACTTATTTAGTACCGTTAAAAGCACATTTGTGTTGCTTTCCTACAGTCTATGCCACCGCGTCACGTGTTCCGCTCTGTCGTGATGACATGGCTACACCTCTGCCTTTGTGTGAGGACAGATATGTACGTGTGTGTGTGTTTGTGTTTTTCCGTTCAAATGCATCACAGTCCTTCCGATGGCCCCATGTTCTCCTGTATCTCAACCTCTTGTACGTCCACCATTCATCGTCTCCCTGCAATGGGGATTTCACACAACAAGAGGGAAAAGCAATCCTTCACACTGGGGGTTTGTGTGCGCTGAAGACACAATGGAAATATAGATTTTTCCTAGAATACGCATCCGTTCACGCACGCGCGCAGCCGCGCACACACACATACACACACACGCGCGTCTCTGCCCTGTTAAAAGTTGCAGGTACACACATGCAGTACCATATCTATATAAACCTGAGGGGGAAAATGTAAGTGGTCCGGCTTTGCGGACGAAGCTCTGTGACCCTATTAGCTGGTAGACAACCTTCCATCCGCTTTCACTCTCTATCCCTCAATCCCTCTCTGTCTCCCTCTGTCTGCCTCAGACCCCCACTCCAGTTTCACAGAAAGCCCCTGACTGTTAATGAGTAATGTGGAGAAAAACGACTGTGACTTTGAAAATAGGGATCAATTATTGTAGCCCTGACATAACAAAACAATAGCAGAACAGAGAGAGAGAGGTCAGATCAAGCACCTGTAAGAGTCAAACAACATTTTATCAAACATCTATTTGACCCCACTTGATATACAGTGTACAGTACATGATAGCAGTCAAGAGGAATATATATTGACCTATTTCATATATCAGGCAGTGAACCCATGTACTTTCCAAACATTACTATAGCTGCAGTATCATACAGTATGTATTCAGCACCTCTTGACTAGGGCTGTCACGATATGACATTTTACATGACGATTAATTGTTACTCAAATAATTGCGATTAACGATTGAATTGTGTTTTTGTCGTTGATAATTACATTTCTGTTTGGCTTTTAGGCTTTGAAGTTGCACATGGCAGATATGACACATAACTTAAATATACAAAGAAATTATGGACATAATTGACAACTTTCTACTTAAAAAATAACATTGATAGTGGAAATAGCCGATCTACAAGCTCACAACGCGTCGCGATGCGACGCGTTGTGAGCTTGTAGATCTGCTATTTCCACTATGTTTTACTTAAAAAAAATATGTATATGAAACATTTTCAACATTCACGATTATGACGATTATGAAAAATAATCGCGATTATGTAAAATAATCGCGATTATGTAAAATAATTGCGATTAGACGATTATGTCATAATTGTGACAGCCCTACTCTTGACCTTGTGTACTTACACTATATCAGGGGTGAAGCAGGGACCCCCCACAACATATTGTATAAAATTGTGTTTAGTATTAAACCTCTTTGCCGAAAATAGATAATCTAAAAGCTCACAAAGCCTTGCAGCTAATCAAATGACGCATATGTTACAACTTGCATAGAGAGCGGCCATGCCGTTTCTTTCTTGCCATTTATTGTATTCCTGGCTGCTGATGACTGCTGCATATTAATGCGACGCACTCATTTTGTGCCAAGGAATACAAATACATTTTAGACACTGATCGTGACAGTCACACCCCTTGCTAAGCTTAAGTGTTAAAGTAGAATATTAAATGGAGAAAAGAGACGAGATCTGCACGTCATGGATTCTCCATCCCTATCGTCCCATCCCTAGTCAGAGCTCCACTTCAGAGCAGATGGAGAATCCATGACGTGCAGATCTCGTCTCTTTTCTCTATTTAATATTCTATTTTATAGACTAAATGCACAATTTTTAACACACTGTTGAAAGATATATTTAATATTTGGCACATTCAAGATACCATGAATATACCATGTTGATGCCATTCCTGCCAGACTGTCACGAAGCTGCTTTGTCAAAAATGTCCTCTTTTAATGTTTCTGACTTGCTTTCTTACTGGATAACCCTTCATTCTCAACCCTTGGATATTTCTATACTGGGTTTTCCGGATAAACAACTTGATAAACAATACATCTAGGAGGAAATATGTCTCCACCGTGTATCAATTTAGGTGTGGAAAACACATTTACACCAGGAAAATGTGAGAAACTCTGCTGCCACCTC
Source organism: Nannobrachium achirus (assembly GCF_963921795.1). Classification (NCBI taxonomy): domain Eukaryota; kingdom Metazoa; phylum Chordata; class Actinopteri; order Myctophiformes; family Myctophidae; genus Nannobrachium; species Nannobrachium achirus. The sequence goes on from NC_137818.1 coordinate 56,101,631, forward strand.
GTATTGATTGACTCTAGCATAGCAATTTCCCAAACCCCACTGGGATTCAAAAGACAGAGCTGCTGCTGATAATTGAATGATGTTGCGCATCTTTTCAAGCTGCACAAGGAGACAAAGGAAACATTCTCTCTCTCTACAGCAGCTGAGACCTTGAAGCACTTATTGGAAATGTGCACTGCAAAATAACAGTGATCGTGCAAAAATGTACCTGTATGGTCCATTTTCACCAGGAACGCATTATTACTTTAAGCATTATTTTATGCTTTAACTATTGAAAAATAGCAGATACAAGCTCACAGCTAGCTTGTAGATCTGCTATTTTTGAAAAAAATCGTGGAAATTACTGCAAGACTTTCAATATTTTGACCCGATTCTAAATGTCCTCTAAATCTAAGCGTTTTTGAAAATCGCATGTTTCTATGTCAGTGGTTCTCAAACCTTTTCATGTGAAGGACCCCCAAAATGATGTATTTGGCCACGGACCCTCATCTCAAAATATTTAGTTCCAGGGACCCCCAGAAGCAACATTTGAGTTACAAATGTTTGCTTTAAAAATACATATATTCAAAGATTTGCGCACATTTTCACAACTTTTCAAAAATAGCAGATCTACAAGCTCGCAGCGTGGCACTCGGTGCTGAGCTGTGAGCTTGTATAACGGCTATTTTTCAATAGTTAAAGCATAAAAGAATTCCAGATCTTAATGGGTTAAATGAACACTCTGGATTTAGCAGTGTAAGAGCTGTCCTCCCCCACACTTCAGAGGCATTGTTCAAATCAGCAGTCCCCCTCTCTCAGCGGACATGTCTAATACCTAAGAGCCAAAAAATCATCGTCCGTGGCCAATAAAAAAGACAATGCCGTTCTGGTGGCTCCAAAGCTGAAACATTCCTGGCGGTTAAAAGCATTTTCTCAGCACGCCTCTAGCCAAGGGAGGAGAATGAAGACACTCACATTTAAAGAGCGACTGAGAGAGAGAGAGAAACAATCTCCAGCGCAAATTCCCTGTGCCCACGGGAGGAAGTGGTCACTTGTTCTTCTATGGTATCCACAGACACAGCACGTAATTTTTCCCATGATCCCTCCAGGAAGAACACAAACGTGCGCGCGCACACACGCGCGTGTGCACACACACACACACACACAGTGTCACAATGTGGAAAGACATGGTAGCAAGGGGATTCTGTGGAACCAATGGCACACCTGTATGTATGTTCAAAACTGAATATGGTGGAAGTCTTTTTTATTGTATTTCCTCTTCATTTTTTTTATTGTGATATGGATCTCCCTTGGGCCTGAAATAAAGATTGAATTGATTAAAAAAAAGAAGGAAAGGAAAATCACATTTGCGCACTGTGTCAGGTGACTTTCACTGTTGAACCTGACGATTGTAATAAAAAAACTAGAAAAATATTGTTCCTTCGAAACAATTGTGGGCTCGCTTCAAGCCAGAAAACAATGGCTATAAAAGCACAAAATGTCAAGATCGCAGGCAGTGCTCTCTTTGACGTTACTGACGTCAAAGATTGGTCCATTTTGTTCCAAAAATGTGTTATGCAAAAGTTGACCCGCTGGTGGCGCTATAACAGGCCAATGTGAGAAGGTTGGTATCTGTTCCTTGACCTATTGGGAATGTGCTTGCAAGATTTCACGCACATCCCAGTTCATGATTTCATGATGTTCATGATTTGAGGTGTTTTTGGCTTTGGACACTTTATCGCTGCTTGCAGCTATATTTATTATTATTATTTTATAATTTTTTTGTGTGCACTTCATAGGCATGTTAGATAAAGGTCCTTAGATTGTGTGTAGAATGTTTCATGCAAATTGCAAAAAAAATCCTAGAATAAAAACGGGTTTAAGCGTTTTACAAACTGCTCAAAATTATATAGCGCCCCCCTTTGGCCATTTGGGGTAAGATTGGTTTCAGTGATATTTGAACTAACCCTCTACACTATTTTGTCATGAAAATGTGACTTTGCATGTATGTTTTAGAGGCAGAAGAATAATTTGCATAAAAATGCAATATTGTTTGAATTATTTAAAAAAGCATGTTTCAATGTTAAAGAAATCCGATCAGACAGATCTTTAGATATCGGTCCAAAGTTCACGTAAAAAAAGTTTTGTGCACGTGACGCGAAAATTCCAGAAAAAAAGCGGGTTTACGCGTTTTACAAACTGCTCAAAATGGCGGAAAATCGAAGGGCGGAGCTTACTTAACAACGACACAGATGTCTTCCGCTTGAGTCAAAGCACGCGTGTAACAAGTTGCATGTCTTCAAACAAAACGAGTCATGACTTATGCCCGTTTGAAGTTTGAATTTTCAGACGCTTCGTATAGCGCCCCCCTTTGGCCGATTGGAATAAAATTGGTTTCAGTGATACTTTGACTAACCCTCCACATCTTTGCCAAATGCCATGAACGTGTAACTTTGCATGTATGATTTAGAGGCCGAAGAATAATTTGCATAAAACCGCAATATATATTGAATTATTAAAAAATCATTATTTAACGTACAAACTTCTCACCACATAGCCTGTGTAGATATAGGTTCAAAGTTCATGTGAAAAAAGTTTTGTGCACTTGACGCGAAAATCCCAGGAGGAGATAGATTTTTACTGTTTTTCATATAATTCCGAATTGTGGGAGACCTAAAGGTCAGAGGTCAAAAGTTAGAGGGTAAAAGTTGTTCGGCATGAGGAGACGCATAAGTGTATACAGGTTTCATGGCTGTATGTATAACACAGCATGAGCTATACCTGTTCAAAGATCGCACTTTCGAAGGCTTCCTACAGCGCCACCATTTGGCCGATTGCTATAGAAAATAATAGCACACTTCGCCACTGTAAACTGAACACATTGATGTTTTTATTTTCATTTTCTCACTAAGTATGTAGGAGTAGAAAGGAACCGAAGTTTTGAGGAGAACTTGATATGACTAGTATAGTATAGTATAGAAATAATGACAATATCTAAAGTGTGCTCGCCTTATAGGCGAGCCCACAATGAAACAAATATCACAGGTCTTTATTCAAGTTGTTCCTTTCACAGGTACAGCACACATAGTGGCCATATTCTGGGAGCTATGCCAAGGCCTTGTCGCCAAGATGGATGTATGATTATAGTAAGAGAAACCGAGAGAGACTGTCCACGAGAATGAAGAGACAGACATGGGTGGAAGATAAAGGAGGGGTGCAGTAATAGGGAGAGAGCAAGGGATGGGGGCGCTGGTGGGGAGGGGTACAGGGAGGAATGAGATGGAAGGGGAACACATTTAAAGTGTCAGACCAAGGGATGGAACGATGCGCGATATTATCATTTATCGTGATAAAAAACACTCATGATAATTGTATCATGGAAATGTAATTTATTGTGATATTGTGCTCCGTCATGCACTGGGATCAATTCACCTTTCATATGCCGAGCTGCATATCTGGTACCACTTAAACCTTCTAGAATTGGTAAAAGGTACTTAAAATATACATACTTGAGTCTTTTCTTTCCCTCTGTGTCTTTGCCAACAAATAGCCGATCTACAAGCTCGCAACGCGTCGCAATGCGTTGCAACGCGATGCAATGCGTTGCAACGCGATGCTTTGTGGGCTTATAGATCGGCTATTTTTGGGAAAATGTTCCACCCAAGGATAAATTGTCGTGCAGATCTCGTCTCTTTTCTCTATTTAATATTCTACTTCAACACTTAAGCTTAGCAACTTGGGGTGTGACTGTCATGATCAGTGTCTAAAACGTATTTGTATTCCTTGGCACAAAATGAGTGCGTCGCATTAACTCATTCCCTGCCAGGCCCGATAGTCCCGAGATTATTCCAATGTCTTTCCCCGCCAGGCCCGATAGTCCCGAGAATTAAAAAAAAAAAAAAAAAAAAATTCAAAAAATCTTTTTTTCAAAAAAATGTTTTGACCCCCAAAAATGGAGTAGGCATGATAGCAATCGCGAAATTGCATGTTTAACCCCCATAGCAACCCCATCTTTCAAGCATGGCAGCCATTTTGGCAGCCATCTTTGTTAAACATAGTGGCTGTTATCTCATGAATGCCTGAACGGATTTCCATTCGGATTTTTTTGTTTGAAAGCTGTGAGCAATGTGGACACACGTGGTGCATTATCTAGGCATGGGTGTGCATGATCCGTGCACACCCAATTACATGGAAGTCTATGGAGACGAATGGCAGGTGGGAGTACGGAGGTATGTTAAAATGGCGGTCAATGTGTTAATATGCAGCAGTCATCAGCAGCCACGAATACAATAAACGGCAAGAAAGAAACGGCATGGCCGCAGAACAACTCTCTCTATGCAAGAACAACCACAGTGGTAAGCACTGTGCATTAGACGACATATTACGAATGTATCCAATTTATTCTGAAAGGACACACATGCAAGCACGCACGCACGCCCCACACACTGCACTCAGTTCAGTAATGAGGGAGAAAGCTAATATTTGGAGTACATTAATATTGTTGATCTGGTGCCGGGGCTAAACACACCAGCAGCACTTGTTTATGAAAGATGCTGGTGTTTTGCGTACGGGGAGAGCAGTGGCGGCCAGGCAGAGAGCATCAGTCAGCCATGCACTGGACAGCTGAACCCCAGAGATACACTCACACACGCTCTGCAGCCATTCCTCCTCAACCCCTGTCTTGCTTTAATGCCTTGCTTTAACAAGTATTGATGCACGCAAGTGCATACATTATAGATACACACACAAGTGCACACGGTCACCTCCACAGAGAGGCAGCCAACAGTACATATTCATGGATGACAGTGAAATAAATTGCAACCATGTACATATTTTCTCCTTTACCCACTCACTCCATCACTACCTCACCCCTCCTTCATCTGAAGCTGATAACATTGGGTCTGGCAGTGAAATATAACGTTATGAGACGCAATATTCACAGACGCAGCCGTGAACATATTTATAAAGTAGATAATTTCCTTCTATATACAGGCTTACCTCTGTGCCTTTTTCTATAGAGTAGGTTTAACAAACTGATATACAGTACAGTATCATATAGCTTTTTGCAACTTGCATGGTCTCATAACCCACACTGAGGCCTGATGCCTTCTAAATCAGTAGTTCTCACACTTTCAAGATTTTTCTAAAAATGTAAAAAAATAGCAGATGTACAAGCTCACAGCGCAGCACAAAGTGGGGCACTGTGAGCCAACGCAAAAACCCAAAATGACACAGATGATTTCCCGGTTTTAACAAAGGCAAGTAATTAAAGTGTTCTCAGAGGATATATTATATACAATAGCTTATTGTCCAAAAAATACAAAATAAATATTATGGATGCACGAAGATCCTGCCTCCAATTACTTCTTCAAAATGTTCATATATTATGTTGAAGAGAGGAATTACGAAGTGTATTTGTAGCTGTTCGGCCTCAGAGTGTAGTGATAAAATGACAAAAGAGTGAAAGAGAGATGCCAGGCTATTGTTGCAAAGAAACTAGAAAGTATCTGAGCTTACAACAAGCAACTAATACAGTACATGTCAAAGCATTGTGTACCAGTAACACTCCCTAATCGGGAGATAAGCGACCGTAGGTAACTGATCTCCACAAATAGGGCAAAAATGTGTTTTGCCAAAATCTTCCTGATCCATGTTGATGACATGAGTGTAGACATACTGTGTAGTGATTTTCGTGATTTTAGGGCAAAATCTGTAGGAGCAGTGTCCAAAAATGTGTTTTTAAAAATCGGCCTGGAGGTGGCGCTATATGGGAGAGATTCATGTTGATGGGATGAGTGTAGACATACTGTGTACCGATTTGCGTGATTTTAGGGCAAAAATTGTAGGAGCAGTGTCCAAAAATGTGTTTTGCAAGAATCGGCCTCATGGTGGCGCTAGAAGAGGGCCATGTGAGAAATGAGGGGTGGGGTCTCCGCGCCGGCAAGGCCAACGAATAGGTACCGGCCCCGGCTGTCCCGGTCGCTCCTAGCCGGAGTTACGGCATTTTATGTGAGCTGCAGTGTAGGGGGTCCTCCACTGGGGGCGCCACCACTTTTGCATCCGTTCTGGAGCACCAGGAGTGGGTGGTCCCCGGGAATTCCCCGTGAGCTGCCCCGTGGGGGTGGTCATTTGGTCAGTTTAGCACATTTGGTCATTTTTTACATCTGGGGGTCCCCCAGGGACCTGGGGGTCCCTGGAGCTCCGGGGGTCCTTGGAGGTTGTAGTTTGGCAGGTAAGGAAGGTGTGTGCAAAATTTGGCATGGATCGGGGCAACGGTTGCGGAGATATGAGCAGGGCAAGAGTGTGACGTGTGAGGTGTGACAGACAGACTGACTGACGGACTGACGGACGGACTTACACTTTGTGCAGGGTTTGATAGTAAATGCGACCTACGGTCGCAACAATTACTTCATCCATCTTAATGCATCCTTTTATTGTACGGTAGGAGTGACTGACCTGGTGCGAACTAATCATGTAAGAAGACCTTGTCTCTATAGTCTGGACCTTGTTGATGCTGCATGCGCTGATTGGCGCTTTCATGACTGTGTGTAAGCCAAATCACTGCCAATGCCTATGAATTATACACAAGTTCTAACAGTGTCTGCACACTCCACTGCTTTGTCGCTATTAAATATTCAAACCAACATCTTTGTAGGCCACTGTTAATTACTTGTCACAACTCACAACAACAAAAGGTCTCAACCAGAAATTGACATCCTAACCACTATTAGCATGGAAAGGAAATAAAGAAAAGAAAAGCCTAAATGTGAAAAGTATATAGAAAAGGAACTGGAGCCTTGGCAGAGCCATAGCCGTTCCACTGATAGGGAGTGCCAACCCTTGTGTGAACTACTCAGAACTACTCATAAACTATTCAGTGAAACAAACATGGAGACTGCAGAAAGTAACGTTAAACAAACAAAAGCTGTTGATATGTTTCGGGTTTAGCCGATGTGAGTAAATGATTTTGTGCGGTGCAAGATGTTTTTCCATTTTTGTAGATCAACATACACCAAGTTGTTTCAATCTAATTTTGGTTCCCATGCGGTCGGGGGAAATGAATAACACACAGATGGACTCTGGACCTACCGGTATAACGCTCTCACCAATCAGTCACAGTTTAGCCAGTGTGAGTTTCCCCAGACCCCCATTCAGAGTGGAGCCAGATTGGAGGTTCGGCCACGTGACACTAGCATGATAGCCTCCCTGCGTGACTCTCTCCAATCTTTATGTCTGCCCCTGGTTATAGTGAAGAGTGTGTCTTCCTGCCTGCGTCTGTGCGTGCCGAGGTACTGTAGTCAGGGAGGCAAGGAAAGCCAGCGAAAGGGCCCGTGGTAGATGGTGTAAACACAGCAGCCTACATGGATTGGGCTAATATCCAGTTTGTTCCCTATCACCTGAGCTTCACGGTGGCTGCGACGCAATTTTTTCCAATTGACCTCCCTGCCACCGGCTCAATCACTCTCCACCGGGGACACCATGGTCCCAGAATACAGAGCAGTAGCTGGAACAAAACCAGGCGGAAATGAGATGAATTAGGGAGCACAAAGGAGGAGGCGTGGGGCAGAGAAAGAGTGAATTTATACTTCACTGTAGTGGCAGTGACAAAGCACAAGTGTTTAGACATCAGCTATGGAGGAAATGAGAGGCATTACAGCAGCCCTGTTTGTTCCTCTGCTCTCCATCTTTCAGAGTTTTGGTTGCTTTGGCCTGAGTGACAGTAATGAAACTGTGGAGCTAAAAGGCAACTGGTGAAGAAACACTTCAAAGAGATGAGCTCAGCTGAAAACTCACCCCTGAATGACGTATTTGCAAACAAAGCTGTTACCCATGACCATTACAGGGCTTCTGTCTTTACAGTATACACACATTTTGTAATTGAAATTGGCAATAACGCAAACATTTGGGGATTTGCCCCCAGGCCAAGAACTAGATTTATGAGTGCAACAACCCAGCCAAAGGCTAAAAGGCTTTATAACGGCAAAGGATTTCCAATAAAAGCGAGGTTGGAGTCCTCTAAGAGCAGCACTCTAGTCTGCAGTAATAGTATTACTAGAGTCAGGAGCACGGCCATCTTAACTCTTCATGTTGCAGAAATCGCTGAGAAGCATCTCAACTGCGGCCAATAAATCTCTGCTGATGTGGGCAAAAGAAAAGATCAAGAACCTGCTCCTTCACACTGAACTTTACCTTTTGAACTCATGTTTTGGCTCACATGCACTTTTTGAGGGTGGAACAATTCATCCATGGCCTACAGGATGTTCCAAGAGGAATACAAAGGCAGTAAGTAAGTAAGCACTTTCTTTCTCTCATCCCCCACCCCCACCCACAGCACAGACACACACGCACACACCCTTTTGTGCACATGTGAGTAGATACTAAAGTACACATTAAAGCGTAGATTAATGCTCCGTCGCAAGATGTTGTCGCACACCGAAAATAGCTGTCGCTGAATTACGTCCGGGACGGTCTACCGGGCTGTAGGTATGTTATGCCTTGCAGGAGACCAGCCGCACCTCTAATTTGCCTGCAGTTATTAACGGGAACATGCTTTTCATTCATTACGAAACAGGTTGGATTAATAATTTGATACACCTGTGATCTAGACCTGTCACAATTATTACATAATCGACTAATTGCAGTTATTTGAGATAATCACAATATTTTAATTGAATAATTATCATAATAGCCATAAACATTTCCATATATTCTGTTCTCTAAGATGTAGGAGCAAACCTTAGCAAAATTCAAAAATACATTAAACTCTACACAGAAGGACATTTATGCTAATGAAGTCCAGTGATTGAATCTGGGCTGCCTGCATATTGCAGCAACGCGCTGTGTGAACTGAAAAGATTCAATAGCAGATTTGTTTGACTTCAAATCCTAACAATTGACATACTCGGAATGGTGTGTGTGTGAATATGGTCAATGAGAGACAAGACAAGAATGGAGGGAACCAAAGAAAGAGGTAGAGACAGGAGAGTAAATGGATAATACTGGATGTACAGTAATGAATTGATTGCTCCCAGCTCACATCTCATTCTCTCTCCATTCAAACACGAACTGCTGACTGAGCCATGACCCTCCTCGCCTCCACCCCCACCCTCCTCTCCACAACCTGCCCACGGCAAAGCTCAGGGAACCCTTCCTCTCATTTCTTTAAATGTTAAATTAAATTATCGCAATGCATCAGTGAGTTCATTTTTCCATGCAGAAAATCACTGGGTAATCTGCTCTGCACATGAAAAGAAGCCAGCAGCACCTGAAGGTCACTCACATCTATGAGCTTATCAAACGCTTCCTTTTTTCAAACGGGAGGAGAAAAGTCATTGATTTTTTTCCCCCCCTTTCAATTTGTGTTTCTCTCCCCCACTCTCTCTCTCTCTCTGTGTCTCTCTGTGTCTCTCTATCTGTAGACTCATCACTGCATCCCCCTGACACCTCCAGGGCTTTCTGGAGTGCACTGGGAAAGCCGGCGGTTTCGCACTTCCTTCCTCGGACGAAGCACACACGGCTGCAGAAGCAGAAAGCACCGCTGAGAATTGATCTGCAGGAGTCAGAGTATAGGGAGAGGCGAGGAGTGAGTGATGGAATTGAGCAGAGATTTAATTCAGTTGTGAGGAGATGGAGGCTTAATGTATATAAATGCACCGCGAGGAGAAGAACACCGTATGAGAGGCGGAGGCAAGAGGGTGGGGGATTGGATCTGGCATGCATGGCTCTCTCCAAGCTGAGGAGTAGAGACTTAATATGAGATATAATTCAATATTCTACAAAAGCTAGTATTGGAAAGTTCCATAGGCTAAAGACAATATGTATGTTTGTTTGTTTCTGTGATTATCACTGATTACTTGTGAGCTGTGTGACCAATGTTTATGTTTATTTATTGCACTGTGCAAATTATGTAATTTGGTTCTTTTCCCAATATGTTGTACCTATTTACAATTAATTTTAATTGTTCTATTTTGGTTTGGTATTGGTCACTTGGTGTAGCCTTATATTTCTTTATTTGGTTTATTTGATCTGCTTGGGCATTTAGACATGTGTGCTCACTTTAACTGATGACGTCATTATGCAGATTGGCTATTTAAGAGTGGCTGATCAGCCTATTGTTAGACCCTGACGAAGACCTAGAAGGTCGAAACGCGTTGGTCCTTTCTGTTGCCTTGCTCAAATAAACTATATATTTTTTCACTAACGACGGAGTGCCTTGGAAATTCCTTCTCTGTAAGTCTGCTGTCTATACCTTGGAACTTAGCAGTACTTCATTGAAACCCTTTTTTGTTCATACTTGTGAGCTGTGACAGCCAAGGATCAACATATTAACTTAGGACTAGTTTTTTGATGACTGGAGTTATTGGCATCAAATCATCGGCTTAGGAATGTGTCAAAAACAAAATCTCCCTGAATTCAGTTTTTCAATGGTTGTGTAATTGATAGAAAATGAGTACTTTTTTGGGTGAACTACTCCTTTAAACCCATATGTCTTGCTTGTCAACAAAAAGCACCTTCTGTGATTTATTAAAGGGACTACACCATGAATTTTCATTTTTCCTATTTTTTGGGTGTCCCACCAGCACCTTCTATCCTCACAAAGTCCTATTTCTGACCATTGTGTCTTTCTCAGTTTATGGGCAGATCTATGTAAGCAGGTCTCAGAACGGGCTGTCTGATTTTCACAAAATGTCCCAAAAGGGGCTCTGTATTCAGGAGTGGTAATTTAGCCTCAAACCTTTTGAAAAAGCTTTTTGGGACATAAACAATGCAGCGGGGTGTCTCATGTTATCTTGTCATTTTTCCACTTCATCAGCTTTTTTCCATCGGGCAAAATCTTTTGGTATCACCTCTTTCGAGGTTGCAAGAGAACTGCTAGGCGATACCAAAAGGTGACGTGAAAACACTGCCGGCTAATGATTGCTCAGAGATAGGGCTGTAATAATTGATTATTCTTACCAATTACTTTTCGAGAAGCACATTTTTAGAAAGTGGAAAGCGTCTTGTGTCTCCTCGGCCAGACCACCAGCCACCTATAGTACCCAGACACACAGTACACAGCCAATAGGCAGTGTGTCCAGTGCAGCCCATACAGTAACATAAACCCTTCCATCTCCATGGGCTTCTCCTCGCACCCATGAGACCTACGTCTGTGCAGTCTGGATCCATGCACAGTTGCACTCTCTGCAGACAGACACTGGAGTGTCAGATCTGGGCCACGCTATGCTATGACACTCTGGGCTGGCACTCAATCCACCGACACACAATGACACTTTGTTCACTGTCACACTCACATCAGGACGTGTTACCAACACAAATGTAAGACTATCCAATCACAGTTCATGGCACGTGTTTACACGCGCGCACGCACGCACGCGCGCACGCACGCACGCACGCACACACACACACACACACACACACACACACACACACACACACACACACACACACACACACACACACACACACACACACACACACACACACACACACACACACACACACACAAATGCATACTATGATGATATTGGGCTGAAAGAATACTGGGTCAGCTCTCGCTCAGTGGTAGAGCAAGGAAGAGACTAGGAATGTCCATTTGGCATTCCACTCACTGTCCTGGACTTGAGTCTCTTCCAGACACTCCAGCTTGCCTATTGAAAAACTCCTCACATGGAGGATGTCGCTTTCACGACATCCTCTTCTATATCTCTCTCTTTTAAAGTCCCCTCAACCCCGCCCGCTCACAAGCGCACGTGCATGCGCTCACACACACACACACACGCACGCACGCACGCACGACGCACGCACACACACAGGATGTCCTTTTTTTCCCAGAGCTTGGGTTGTTCAAGGCCACTGAGGGAACCCTGAGATCTGAAATGTTTCCTCATACGGCAGAAGGACAAACACAGACATTTTGTAATCCCTTTAACTTCATGCTAATTGCTAATCAACAAAAACAAATAGCCCTCTTGTCCAGACATTGCCTTGCTTTCCTACAGTAACCCCATGTTAGCGCCTCATACAGACACGGGAGAGAACGCTACTTGCCGTGTTATTAAAGGCGTGGGGTGAGTTTAATTAAACAATGCTAATGAGCATCTAATTAAAAGCTTTCCGATCAAAGCAAGCCAGTAATTATACCTGGAGGAGAGCTGGATGATAATGAGGTGCACACTACAATCACAGGAAGACGAAACAAACCATCAGAGACCTCAGTGGATCCATTCTCTTAGTATTAATGACCGCTCTCTTCTTTCCTCTTTGCCTGCACTCATCTTCCCTTTACCTTTCTCTTTCTCTCTTATGTGTCTCTTTGTCTCTGTCTCTGTGGGCCCTGGCGCTAAGCCGCAACTAAGCCACATTGCACCAGCGCAAGGCGCATTTCAGTATCTTCCTCCAGATGCACACGCCTTGTCTACATTGTCTATAACAAATGATCTAACTTTTTGGGGTGTGTTGGTCTTAAAATTAGGTGTGCGCAATCACGGCGCAATGCGATTTTCCCCACAGACTTTGTGCTCAAGTTAAGAAGACCAGCTCCAAGCTGGTCTTATCCCAAGTGCAGTGCAAGTATTTTAGGTTCAAACCTGTGGTCGATCCAAACAAACAAGGCTATGGGATATTCTACCACTTTTTCTAGTCACGTGTTCAAATACTGGATTGTGATTGGCTTAAAACAGTAGTAAATGAGGCCACAATAGCCGGAATGTGTGAAATGCCCGGATGTACATGCAAATGAGGCACATTTCCGAGATCAATACGCGATGAACGCATCCGGGGACTTCAGGAGGGAGTCGGAACCCTATGGTCGGAACACCTTTCCCCCCACCAACAAATGACGGTCGCAGCGGTCCTTTGTTTACTAACGTGCGTACTATCGTCGCCGATTTATTTGGATCCAATGCAATCCGCCAACTTTAAAGCCCCTTTTCTCTGAACCTATGCCTTTCTGGAAGCGAACAGCCTCTATTTACGGCCGGAACGGTGCTTTTAACTGACGTTAGCTTAGCTGTAAGCTAGGCGACCGAGTATTTCCCGGTGAATCTGTGCGCAAAGGTGGGGGCTTGGGAGTGTGGGGGTCTGGGGGACACGCACCACCACTGACTATTGCTGATGATGGAGAGGTTCTATAGCTTAGCCTTTATGTATTGAAAATGAGAGGCACTCTTGCCGATTTAGTAAGAGACTCGTCTCCAATTGCAAGATATTTAAAAGTTATTTGGGGCCATGATGATGATGATATCCTTTTCTTCCCACAACTAGACTAAGGATTTTATATTGTCTGTGTTATTGTTTACAACCACTGAACCACAATTATTCACGTGTGGCAAGATTCACTCGTTTTTAGTAGGCTATATAGTGTAGGCTTAGAAGAAGCCTTTTCAGAAGTTAATTTAATGATTTCCATTTAATGATTTCATTTATCCTCATCTAATGCACCGTATGCACGCTGTTTAAAGGCCGTGTAGGCTTTTCAGAAGTTAATTGAATGTTTTCCATTTGCGCTAATGCACGCAACTGTTTTCGCCAGGTTTTAAGGTCTTATTTTAGTTGTTTCTCATAAGCTCGCAACCCTCCTTGCCCATCGGCCCCCACCTTTGCGCACAGATTCACCGGGAAATACTCGGTCGCGTAAGCTAGACATCTGTCTCAGCATGGAGTTGGCGCCATCTGGTGGTGAGTAGAAGATGTTGTTTGTGGCACTATTTGTTGTTATGGCGGAAGTTTTATAGGCAATAATGATTGTAACTTAAGATCCTTGCAAGTTACAACTATGTGTTTTCTTTCATGTATATGGGAAAAAGTGGTAGAAAAGCTATTTACCACTCGGGGTCGGACATTATGCTCTGATAATGTCCTGTGTTAGGGGGTTATCGGACTCGGCTTCGCCTCGTCCGATCACCCCCTAACACAGGACATTATCAGAGCATAATGTCCTCTCACTCGGGGTAAATTGCTTACATGACCTCCACCTTTTGGACAGTGGTGTAAAGTAAGTACATTTACTTAAGTAATGTCCTTAAGTACAATTTTGAGGTATTTTTTACTTTACTTGAGTATTTCCAATGTTCTGTGATTTTACTACTACTCCACTACAGCTCAGAAGCAAATATTGTACTTTTACCCCATTACAATTATTTGAAAACTTTAGTTACTAATTACTTTGTAGATTCTGACTATTATTTCGAAACATACATTAACCAGTTCAGCCTAATATAGATTTCGGCCATTTGAAAATCTAGAAGCTCTTGTAGATCTACTTCTTTTTTTTAAGATCTAATACATACAATTCAGCAAACACAAAGTGGTGGCAATTCTCAAACAGAATGTTTAGCTCCATTCTCTCACAACACCTCTCACAAACATAGCCACCACGTCAAACAAGCGTGAAAATTTTGCACTGTCCACATTTTAAACATGCCACTCTTTGAACCGCATTTATTTCAATTTAACAAAGTTTCGCCTTTCGCCTCACGCAGAGCAGCCAGTCCTGAAGGAGTATCTTGACAGTGCTCATAAACTGGTCACCAGAGTATCAAGTTACAGAGGAGGGGGGAGGGGGAGGGGAGCTGAGCGGAGGAGAGAGAGAGAGAGAGAGAGAGAGAGAGAGAGAGAGAGAGAGAGAGAAAGAAAGACGGGGAAGGGCCCGGGGAGCTGAGCGTCCGTATACACCACGTCATCGCATCACCAATACCTTTCACAAAACTTTTTTTTTTTTCCAATTTTTTTTTTTTTCAAAAAACTTTTTTTTTTTCAAAAACTGAACTCTAGACTTTTGCGGCCCAAAGGGCCGCAAACTTCTAGTTTTTATACATTTGAAAACTTGTGAAATGGGACATTCTGCATAATGAGTACTTTCTACTTTTGGTACTCGGATTTGTACTTTGTACTCAATTGCAATATTGACACTTTACTCAAAGGGATATTTCACTTAAAAAAATGTTTGAGTTTGAAGTTACAATGGGTGTGTGTATGGGGAGAGGCCCTGTGCCTCGAGGGCCTGATAACAAATCTAAATATTGAATGAAGCAAATTCAAAACTGTTCAGGGTGTTCATAAAAGCCTGATTAGACGAAAGTGAAATATCCCTTTAAGTAAAACATTTTAGTTATTTTTCCACAACTGGTCAGAGAGGAGCTCTCTATTGAGCGAGGTAACACAGTTCTATTCCCGCAACTCTTGGTCCTGCTATTGTCAGACTTGAACTCTGAATGGCAATCACTGTAGCTGTGCGTTTGGACTGGCCATGCTGTGGCCTTGGCTTACTGCTCACGCTTAGAGAGAAAAAGCATTCACAACCACCAGGGTCACCGCCACGGAGGCCGGAAATGTCACTGTGCTCAGTACCACTGTTGCCATGGGTTACGCAAGTCGGATCCACACACACAACGGTTCTCGGAGGAGAAATGGATATGGGGAGGAGGGCGAAGAAAGAATGGGAATGATATGATATGATATGATATGATATGATATGATATGAGTGTGTGAAGAGCATGATAACAGAAGAGGCCCAGAGGCCTGCTAGATAAGACAGATGGAAGAGATGGCAGAGAGTAGAAGAAAGGAGGAAGATGAGAAGACAAAACACGGGGGTGGGGGGTTTGGGGATACAGTCAGATGCAGATCTGAGATGGCTGGCCAGATAGATAGAGTTGGGCAGAAGAGGAGGAACATGCATAGATAAGAGCCAGTAAGCAAGGCAGCGAGAGAGAGAGAGAGATGAGGAGATAGTGGCCCACAACGTTTGCTTGTCTTTTGATGTTCTGATCTGCCACTAAAGAGATTAAGGTCTTCTCAGAAATGCCTCAGTCAACAGGGGACAGAAAACATAATTTTGTTTCCTCTCGTCTACCGTTGCTATTGAGCGACTCAACAGAATGCTCTCTCAACTTGAACTCGTTACTGTAAATCTCTGTAAAGCTAATGGGAGGTGACAACTTTCGATTCAGACTGCTCTCTCTCTCTCTCTCTCTCTCTCTCTCTCTCTCTCTCTCTCTCTCTCTCTCTCTCTCTCTCTCTCTCTCTCTCTCTCTCTCTCTCTCTCTCTCTCTCTCTCACTCACTTCTCTTCCCTTCATTGACTCCAAAGTACTTAGGCCTACAAGTTGATTCTATAACACGTCTTTCTCAAACATCAAATCAAACTGTTTACTTTGAAGTGAACTTGGACTTCTTAGAACTTCATTTATCACAATCCATTATCAATCTAAGTCAAATATCTAAGTAAAGTTGGTAGTATCAACTTAGAAATTAGGTCAACTCTGATGCTCATGTTATGCCCCTTATTGTTGTATATGCATTACAACAGCTGAGCACTGGAGGTGTGGGTGGGAGAGGGTGAGAGAGCTACTGTATTTATATCTACTGTATCTATTTGCAGTGTAATTGCACTGTACTGTACTGTATTTGCACTGTATGTTTGTTGTGTAATGCTGTTTTTGTTTTTAATTTGTGTAATACATGTGTTGCTGTATATGTGTCTATGTTCTATATAGGCCTATGGGGTTCACATTTTGAGAACCATTCCATCCTTTTCAATGGGAGAGCAATAAAAGTGTCCCTGGTGTCGAAAATGTGAGGAGAAATGCGGAGCTCAACACCTGCAGCTAGCTGCGTCGTCCAAACCAATCTACCTCTGACAGAGAATGGTGCCCTAGTACAAAGTCACATTTAGCCTTGAATTTCAATGTCACATACCAAATCAAATGACAAGAAATAAAACTGTTGTTAAGTGGATTTTGTCACACCGACACACCATCCGTCTAATCCAGTTCCACTGACCTGAGTGGTCAATCATGGACTAAATAGTGGTGCTGTGAAGGACACGTTCTTATGATCCTGAAGGTGATGCAAGGTAACCATGGACAAATCTCCTAATAGTCAGGGACCCACAAGCCCAAATAGGGTTGAACCTGTGATGTCTTGCCGTACTTTTTATTTCTGTTTTATCTATTAGTTTGGTCATTAAGGTCCACAGAATGAGAGGTCTTCTCTGCCGGAGACATTGCGAAAAAGGTTATGGCCATTTGTATATTCACTGTCCCACTGACTCCACTACACAGGAACAGAAAAATATATAAAAAAAAGGGGAAAGAAATCTGCTTTAAGCATGTGAGGGTGACCCCTCACATGCTTAAAGCAGATTTATTTCCCCTTTTTTAGGGGTTCTTCATGATTCTGAATCCATTGAAAGCATTTGTTTGGCATGAAACATATTCCTTGGGATACATTGTGGCCCCAGAAAACGGTGAAAAGTGATGAGTCATCAAAAAAAAGTGATTTGCATTTCTTTCACCATAGTAAAAACTGCATTCATGGTCTGGAGAAGGGCAGGGGCTCAATCCCCCTTTGGTGTCTATGTGTGCACGTGCCTGTGTCCTATCTCTTCTCATCTTCTGTCCTCTCTTTGCCTCTTTTCTCCTCACCAGCAAGGATAGAGGAAGAGGTGAGACAGATAACACCGCTTCCTCAGAGAAATTACCTCTCACAGCTTGACGGTGTGCTCTGCAAGGCTGACTGACGGATGCTCGGGGAATTGTTGAGCTCCATTTTAGTGTTCGTCTAGCCTGGGCTGGCTTCCAATTTCGGGCTTTTGATCCGGTCGGGAGCGGAAGGGCTCCTACGTTTTTCTGTAGTCCAAAACGGACTACACTTTGGCCGGAAACAACGACCGGAAACAGTTTTAACCCGTACTTGCGCATGCGCTAACTACTTGCGCATGCGCTAAACTGGGTTGAAACTGTTTCCGGTCGTTGTTTCCGGCCAAAGTGTAGTCCGTTTTGGACTACAGAAAAACGTAGAAGCTCTTCCGCTCCCGACCGGATCAAACGGCCCGTTTAGTAAACGAAGACCAGGCTTTCTCTCAGGGGAAAGCCTGGTGAGGCGAGGTTAGTGTTCGTCTGAGCAGGGTCAGGTACTATAAGCACACATACTGTATAACACATAGCACATATAGCTACAGTCCACGTTTTGAGAATTTCAGATTAATTCTTAACATTCTGATAGCCATCATCCATGCTGTCTGTTTTCATTGGAGACGTTTTTGGAGGCAGACATCACGCCACAAACTGCATGAATGCTGCCCTATGGACGTAAGAAAGGGATGATGTCATTGCAGTGTACTTTGTAAGCCAAACCCCAAAAATCAATGCTCTAGTTCTAGGCAATACAGATTATTTCCACATAATAACTCAAAGGTATATTAATAACATACTGTTAGTTCGATGTTGAAAATGGGTGGTTCTCCCCTTTAACAGTTTGAAGCCGAAATAGAATGGTTGTTGCTAGATTAGCCGTGACATTTCTATTATTGTATGATCTGAGACATAATATTATGTTTATAAACATGACCCCGCCACCCCTCCTTCTTGAACCGCGCCGTTGTTTTTTTCTTTTTTTTCAATTCCCCGGTCATTTGCTCACCATGAATATCTGGATCTCCATCGGGATAAAGTGGAGGTTTAGGCCGAGGCATCGTCTCCCCATGCGTTTCGCGCGCACGATCCGTGTGCATATAATCCAAGCATATGGCCCAGGTATGACTGAACGATCGATGTGAGCATTTTGGCTAGCTTAGCCCTTTGCACTCCAGCTATGCTAATATAATCGTCTAAACAGTAAACGGACGGCAGCAAGGAGCCTCTGAGAAGGAAAGGACCTGACGTCACTTCTGCTTCATGTCAGAGCAGCATGAGCTATCGATGGATGAGCAGTGACTAGGGAAGGTTAGACGATCGCCGATTTTCGGATAAAAATAATTTATTTCGGTTTTAATGACAAAGTACGGTAAAAGACGGCGCGGCTGAGACTCCTTGCTCAGATGTCCGGTATATTCCGGTTTTAATATTAAGGGGCTCCCCGTGGCTTGGAAAGGGTTAAGGAAGTTGAAGGAGGCGGCTCAGCATCAACAAGCCACGACTGGTGTGATTTACATTCAAAACAATGTATTTTTGCAGAACAAAACCATGCATGTTTTGCAAACAATTTCAAATGTTGATTTAAAATCTTAATGTCAATGTTATGATCTATCTATTCGGTAAAGCCTGGCACTCTAGGGCTGAGTGCAGCTTTTCTCCATGAGTTACGCTAGACAGCAGATATACGGTATAGCTCGCGTTCAGCAGAGGTGCTCTGAGAGCCACAGCTGCACTCAAAGACCGTCATAAATAATGATAAAAGAGCATGACTAGACCCTCTGCACCGCCATCACTGAAATTGCAGTTATAAAGCACAGAAGTAATTGCAGATAATGTGTATTTATTACATAGAGCTTGCAGGTGGGATGCTCATTTATTTTCCTACTGTTGGAGAAGTCAATTTCGGTGTGAGTTGTAGAGCACCTAGCCCAGTTATCTTCAGCCATTTTAATCATAACCCACTGCCAGCTGCCACCACTATTACTGTACTTTAACCCCTGTGCAAGATGAATGGAAATGTACCTCTCCTGCTATAAACTGTATCTCCCAGTGTTTCCCTTTAAAGAACTAAACTGTGGTGGTCCGCCATAGTCTAATTTGTCTTGTCATAAATTGTCTGACATCACGCTCTGATGCCAGAGGAACCAAATTCCCTTAATGCCCATATGGAGATCCCTGATGTCATCAATATTAGCCCATATCTATGAATATCTATGGGTACCAGGGGGCTCCATATATGGGTAACTGGTCCAATATACATCACTGGCCAGATGGCCAAGACATGGCGCAATGTCGCTTTTCGCCCTTACTAGGCATCTTACTGGTATAGCCCTTTATTCCAAAGTGCTTTACATAGATAGATTGTGCATTACATCCACCCATTCACAAACACACATTGATACACCGATGGCAGAGTTAACCATGCAAAGCAACCAACCAGCACATCGGGAGCAATTAGGGGTTCAGAGTCTTGCTCAAGGACACTTCGACACTAACTCTGGGGGAGCCCAGGATCCAACTGGGAATCTTGTGGTTCTCCATTCGGCCGATCTACCGCTGATCCACTGCCACCCCATTTAACTATTTAGTTAGTTAGCCTTCACAGTATTTTCGCCTGAGAGAATATTTTATAGGAAGTGCTGCTCTGCTTCTTGTGTATGCCAGTGAAAGCTGCTGGGTTGTGTTGATGTCTCATGCTGTATCTGGACGCATCACTTAGTGCCATGCTGAAGCCATAACTGGATCACACATTGAATGATATGATTGGAACAGATGGTTTTGGGTTCACACTGTGCAAGTCGGGCCTTGTGGACAAAATCCCAAATAACCTGCTGAAAAGAGAAAATGTCAAAGGAAACCATTGTCATGGTGTATTCTGTTTCCACAGGTCTGAGAGGTGACATTATGGAACACTTGACAGGACATGCTTTCTCTCTCTCTCTCTCTCTCTCTCTCTCTCTCTCTCTCTCTCTCTCTCTCTCTCTCTCTCTCTCTCTCTCTCTCTCTCTCTCTCTCTCTCTCATCTCTCTCTCTCTCCTCTCTCTCTCTCTCTCTCCCATCTTCATGACAAGATGTCAGGAGGCAATCCGTAATTCTTTCCCATCAAAGATCGATTAAAATCCCTGCTCTGATCAGCTTGGAGCTTTCCTCAAAGCCCAGAGAGGGTTTTATAAGATAACTGATGGGCTGAACTCAGTGGACAGAAGAGAAATCTAACAGACCTACACAGCCTGACTGGTGTTCCATCTGGTACTACAGGACTGATTGTGACACCTGGGGAAAGTGCAGTGTCCTCTAACACAGCCTCTACCTCTCTCATCACCACGTATGTGACAGAATGCTCTGCTATTCCCCGCCAGCATCCAAAATGTCAGGCCTGATTTGTAAATAATAATGCTACTCCTAATTAAGCTGATGTTTGCTGGAGAAAATCAAACCTTGTTCGCTCGCTCACTCTTTCTCTCTTTTTCTCTCTCGATACTCCCCATATCTCCCCATATCCCTCTCTGCTTCCTTTTTTTATACTTTACACTTGCTGGGAAATGTGCCATCACCATTAACTTGGAGTGCACTCAATACTTGTGAGAGCTCTCTCCGAGCACAGAAACCATCCTCTTTTTTTTCAGGCATTATTTTCAGCACCCTGTGATGACAGTGTCCTGAGGCTTAAGGCAGCAAGCGGTAGGGCCACAATAATACCCCACTATTGGCAAGCCAACCGCAGGGAAGGGTAAGCAACCACCACAACACATCATGAGGCTAGGCCCTTCTTGTTTTACACCTCAATGCATTTGTATTGAATGCCATTATTTCCATTGGGAACATCTTGGCTGAAAATGGAGAACCAGCCAATTTAGAAGAGGCAACATGCAAATGCCTTATGGCTCTAAAATCTGTATAAATTCAGTAATTTGCTAAATTACTTAATGGCAGAGAGAATTCATTGACCGCTAATGGCCTCAGGAAGCAGGCTTTTGATCAGAGGGTTACGAGTTCAAGCTCAGAGCAGACTTTTGATCTGAAGGCTGTCTATTTGAATCCTGAGTGTGGCCGGCAGGGAAAATCTGGGTTGATTAAAAAAGTAACGCTCTCCCACAACTCATACTCTCTTGAGCTGTGCAAACACTATAGTGACAATGAGCAGCTCCCACATGCATGCATGTTAATGTTCAAATACTGTATATGAAAGACCTTCCCTCCCCCTGGAAGTCATTACTCGGGTCGTTCTTGAGATTGCACATAAGCGTAAGCTTTGTCATTCCAGTACTTAACTTCCATTACGTTTATGTTATTTTAACCTTTTATTATGGTCTTCACAAATCCTAGGCATTCAATCTAATATCATATCAAGTGTAAACCAATCTTGCGGTGGTCAAGCCTCAAAGCGATATTTTGCGATGATAAAATATTCAGAGCAAAACCCATATGAACATACAGTATGAGAGTACAGTGGGGCTTAAGACACCCTTTGAGCGATGTGGCAGCAGTGGCCCTCCGGGGGTCAGACAGCAGTTCAAGCTTAAGCATCTCAGGGGAGATGAGAGATCATTCCAACGTCTAAACCCTCTGGGTATCGCCAACATCATTAGCGCTGGTTTTCACAACATTGCCTTGGGACAAAATAAATGAGCCTGTGAACAGAATAAATGACTCCTCTGAGGAAGTCCTTCCTTTACCCACAGTAAGGCCAGAAAATGTATTCTCTTTTTTGAAGACCTGCATCCCCTTCTCTCTCTCGCTTCTCACTCTCTGACAATGGCCGTGTTTCCCAAAGCGATTTTAGTCCTTCGTAGCTCACGCATGGTCGTAGAGACGAAGCCCTGACCGCCGTGTTCCCGGGTTTACATGGGTTTAGGCAGAGCCGCCAGAGCGTCAGATTTCACAAACAAAGTGCTAATAAAGTCTCACACCTGTCTAAATACGGTACGCTATTCTATAATTACCCGTATCCTCTGTGTTCTTTAATAAGAATCCTTTTTATCCGATTGTTTTCTGTGTTTCCTTGTATTTCCAGTAGTTCCCCATGCACACCAACCCCCATCTATGGACACTGAGATGTGGGCGTGGCCTTGCAAAAATGAATCAAAAACGATCAGATAAAAAGGCTTCTTATTAAAGAACACAGAGGATACGGGTAATTATAGAATGCCGTACCGTACTTTATTAAGCACTTTGTTTGTGAAATCTAAATGTTGGTGTAGTTGTAGGGGCCTAAATAAGTCGCTCTGCCCAAACCCATTTAACACGGGAAGATAACGCTCAGGTCTCTACGGCCATGCGTGAGCTAGGAAGGGCAAAATCGCTTTGGGAAACCCGGCCATAATGTGAGTCTTCAGGCGACAGAGACGACCAGATAGGTGAGCAACACAGCACTGTTGCTGTCCATCAAGACTGAGGCTAATCAATGAGTCGCTGTGTTTTAACCCTTTAAGTGCCTATCCCGAACATGTTCGGGATATTCGGGATCAAAAACAAATTTTTATTTGCTATTTTACTTACCCCGAGCTGCTTGGAGCAACGTGGGTGGTCCCGGCTCGCCCAGCGCTCACCAACGAGAGACGCTAGATGCTCCGACGATTTATTCCATTGAAAATGGTTTAAAATAAAGTTTAGAGCCCCCCCAATGTTCACCGAATGTTCATTGTAGGCGGCGCGACGTATTCCAGGGTGCCTATCCCGAACATGTCCGGGATATTTAATAAAATGAATTATTTTATCGGAGGCCTCAACGAAGCCCCGGTCTAGACGTCCATCATTGGCCGGGACTTAGACTCGGCCATCCACGGGCCGTATTCGCGCTAACGGCCGCATCGCGCCGCCCACTCCAATAATAAATCACATCTTTAGACAGGATTTTCTCCGGATTGTGTCCCCAGACCCAAAGAGAAAGTTTTTTGCGGCTGAAATAGCTTTAGATCGGGCTTCTAAATGGGTTAGCATTTTGGCTACGTGTCAGCTAGCTTCCTCCTCTCGACACCCATAGCATTGACTGGAGTGCAAACACAAGCCAGTTGGGAGAGGGTCGACGAAAGCTATAAAGAAGGTCTATGGAGAAATTTCTGGCACTCTAGCACCCCTTGTGGCCGGATGGCACTGTATGAGTTAAGAAGTGTCTGGAGAGGGACCACATTAGGGGTCCAGACAGTCAGGTAGAGGAGTGCACGCTTGACAATCTCATATAATACCGGTAACTCGCAATAAATGGCTATTTTCCATTTTAATCTGGGACCATTTCTAGCATGCATGGAACCTCTATGGATGTGATACCAGGTACTTTTAGAATCACAACATGGCCAGCACCACACAAAAAAAGAAAGGGGCTGGGTGCTCGGAAGGTCCAAAAAGTGTAGTGAAGGTGCTCTTTG
This sequence comes from Nannobrachium achirus, assembly GCF_963921795.1. Taxonomy (NCBI): domain Eukaryota; kingdom Metazoa; phylum Chordata; class Actinopteri; order Myctophiformes; family Myctophidae; genus Nannobrachium; species Nannobrachium achirus. Next base: position 56,125,391 of record NC_137818.1, read on the forward strand.
GTAGAGGAATGAAAACGTGCAACAAAGGAAAAAACCTAGGCAAAGGTTTAAAAGCCTTTATTGATGTGGCTATTTCATAATGGAATTTGATAAAAGCTGGGATATCCTCAAATGGACACCCTACGTGAGCCAATAAGACAACTGTGGACCAATTTATTCACGCTAAACATGGAAACAGAACCTTGTCGGTGCCAACAGACCCACGCAGCACGCGTCTGGCAAAAAGTGTGCAGCCTCTTTCACTGTCTGTATCTCTGTGCTAATTGGATGCATGCTGCTTTAGCAGGGTAAACTATACTCCGGCCAATTTAGAGAACGATAGGAGCACACCAACAAGCTTTCGTGTAACGCGTGATGTTGTATAAATTAGAGCTTTAAGTGGATAATCAGACTAATCATTTAAAAAGTATAGAATGTTTATTTTGCGTAGATTCATTAATATAAAAATGTAAAAGAATATGTCAAGAAAACGTGTTTCTTGATTAATCAGAAAATAAATCTACTATTCGCAATAACAACTGCACATTTATATTTTATCAACTTCACTTTTTGCAATTTAATTTCATAACTAACTAATTGATTGATTGATTAAAATTGATTGATTGACAAAAAGGCATGTTAGTCCATGACCATATTATGTATATGTAAATATCTGTCAAATTTACAATAAGCGGGTAATACATCAATACAATAAGCAGGTAATACATCAAAACAATTAGCAGGGTAATAAGCAAGAAAATACGTCAAAACATCAACAACAATACAACAAATGCATAGGAATATCAATCTAGAAAACAATAATGTAGGTAGACCATGCACCTAAGCAGTAAAAAAACATTATGTGGATAAACTAAAAATGCTATATAGCTTTCATGTATGGTCATCGATGGTAGGCGAGTGCTACAGTATAGTGCTATGGGTTTAGGTGGAGCCTGAAGAGGTGAGTCTTCAGTCCACTGCGGAAGCTAGGGAGTGAGTCTGTAGTTCTAAGTGCGACAGGGAGTTTATTCCACAGTTTGGGGGCCAGGAGGGCGAATTGTCTAGGATGAGTGGATTTTTGTCCTGGGTTTTTTAGCAAGGGTTCTGTCAGCATCCCTGTGTCAGCTGATACACACACACACACACACACACACACACACACACACACACACACACACACACACACACACACACACACACACACACACACACACACACACACACACACACACACACACACACACACACACACACACACACACACACACGTCCATGTGTAAAATCTGAGACAGTGGTATGACGCTACAAACAACAGGGTAAGTGCTCACATAAGAAGAGTGCAAAGAGAACAAAGTAGAAGAGAAACAGGACTGCTTCCACCATTAAACACATCCTCTGTTGTTGCTACGACAACGCATGACTCCCTTATAGTTCCCATCCACATTTTAAAAAGGTCAAAAACACCAATTCCTACCCCCCTCCTCCGTTCCTGAAGCCACCTCTTCAAACTACCTCCACAGGGCCAAAATGTTTTACTTGGTAGCAATGGTAAATGGTGTATTTATATAGCACCTTTATTCAAGGCACTTTGCAAAGATTGTGCATTACAGTCACCCACACATTCATACACCGATGGGGGAGGAAACCATGCAAGGCACCAACCTGTTCATCGGGAGCAATTAGGGGTTCAGCGTCTTGCTCAGAAACTCTGAAATGTGCCCTGACGCCTCTGCCTAGCTCCGACAGTGGCAAGCGTGCACACAGCTCAGCTCCACGTAGCATTCACAGTGTGAGAAAGACGGTTTCTCTCCGCAGCCGGCTCGCATCGCTTCTCATCTTGAAATTACTGGTAAGAATGTACTTTCTGATCTCATGGTGAGATTGCACATTAACGCACCGGAATGTCAGCGCACCAGTGCTCATCCACGCCCCCACAATCTACACCAGTGTTTCTCAAACTTTCACATTTCAAGGTCTCCCCTTAACTCTGACAGTATAGAAATGGAACCAAATGGACCCGTTAGGGTCCATTTGGTTCCATATGTATGCTGTTAGAGTTACATACTTGTATGGGTCAATTTAGACCCCCATAAAGGCACCCACAGAGGCCCTGGAATCCTCTTTGAGGACCACTGATCTACACAATATTAGTACCAAGAGCTACTGCAGCCCAGAAAGGAAGGCATAAATCCTCCCAATTATCTTTTTAGGTCGTACAGATTACATTTAGACCAAAAGGGTCACGGTTTCGAGTCCTGCTCCATACTCACATACGACCTGAACCCACTACGTCTCCGTCCTCATTCCCTGAAGCCACCTCTTTAATCTACCCCCATCGTCATGCCCTGAAGCCAACCTCCCTCTTCAATATAACCTCCTCATCCCACACAGCACTGGATTTAGCTAACCCGGATGAAATATGATTCAGTGTCTCCTTCTGGTCCCAGTTCACCTAACCATTAAGCACATTCTACACAGCGTTTTTATTACCACCCACCCTACCAACCCCCAATGGAGTGGTCTGGGTTTGAGGTTAGCCAATTCAACGTGAAACGCGTCCCTCGCTGCATCGCAGTGCGAAGGTTAGACATTACCGAAGGGAGGCCGGGTTCAGAAACAACGGGCACTCTCCCAAGAGCTGCCAGTGTGGTCACAGTGGTTTCACCCCAAGCACAGTTAATGAGAACATTTCCCTTCATCCTCAGCAGCACTGGTAGACAGTTACTGTACACACAGGCCAGGAGGAGGATGAGTATAGTGTGATACTGGATACCAGTTTTCAACTGAAGGAAAGCATAAAAAACAACACAAAACAACGCACAGAAATATATGCGGAAGAGCGAAAGAGAGAGAGAGAGAGAGAGAGAGAGAGAGAGAGAGAGAAAAAGGGAGTATAACGGAATATTAAATCAAAGGCAGTGTTATACAGAATTCACTAGGTTGCTACAGCAGTGCTTGTTGATTCACACAATACTAGATGTCATGTAAACAGACAATGAGAGTTCAACTTCAGCTTCATTGACTTCTACACACACACACACACACACACACACACACACACACACACACACACACACACACACACACACACACACACACACACACACACACACACACACACACACACACACACACACACACACACACACACGGGCGTATACAGAGAGGACACACATATAGAGCAGTGGCGGCTGAGTGGTTAGTGTCCACACCTAGGACTCCGGAGGCCCCAGAGGTCGCAGGTACGATTCCCCACTCCAGCTACCACTGCTCCCCTTCCCCCTTGCGCTCCTTGTGGGCATCACTGGGTTGAGTTCAGCTGGGTCAAAGCTGATAAAAAAAGCAGCTGGGTTGGGCTGCGATATCTGAATTTCCCCCGCGGGATAGTATAGGTATTCATTATCATTATCATATACAGGTGACAGATTAAACACAGAATACAGTCTAGTAATTGGCAGGCCTTTCACAGGGAGGTTGATTCTCGGACTCCATTTCTGGGTTAACTAAATACATTTTCGATTCATCAGTTGATTATCTAGCTGCAAAGTGCAAATGTAATAATTTAATAGTATTACTCTTATCTTTGTCTTTGCTATTGTGCTTACACTGTTGCAAATGCAATACCGCGGTCTACCACTAATAGTAAATAAGGTTTCTACTGTATATTAGGCTATCTATCTCAATAAATCTAGCTAATTTATGAACATACAAAAATGAAAATGCACTCACACAGAGACACAAAAATCGACCTCCTGGTGGCCGATGTGACAAATGTGGGGCAGAGGTTCTGCTCTGGCATCCAGGGAGTGTGCGTGCACAGCTTCGCTGCCATCAGCCCAACAGTGCCAGAGATTTGCTACTCACATAACAGACGGACGGACAGGGTGCAAAACATAGTCTCTGCCACGCCTTTGGTCTGGCAGAGACAATTAAAGCAACACATGTTAAGCAGTTTTCTTGGTTTCTTGGCATAGATAGTTCTTTGGCTGTGAGGACAGGACAGCCCAATTTGTCGAGAGCATGGAGCTAATCACATCAAAGGAGCTTCTACCCTGGCTAATATCAGTCCACGAGCAGGACGGCTCATTCATTAGTCTGCATCTGCAGGATAAATCACTCCTGTGCTGACACTGTGACACACACACTTAACACACAAACAACATAGTGTATATACACACACACACACACACACACACACACACACACACACACACACACACACACACACACACACACACACACACACACACACACACACACACACACACAGACACATACTGTACTGTACGCCAAGCCATCAATGCCAAACATGCAGTGGGCAATTGTCATGCAATAACAACCGAGTAAATTTAATCTGATGTATTCAATCTGAGTGGACATCATGTTTAACTTGCAAAATTGTTTAACATACACTACATACACTCACTATAATTCACTGTGTGAAGCTGTTCTGCGACGCACGCTGCAGTTGAACGTCCTTTGAATCTACTACTGCTTCCTCTCTCCTATATGCTATAGAATGGAGGATGTTTACACATACGAAATATATCTACCTCCTTGGCTATGAGAGAGGAGCGCTCTGCCCTTCAATGCAATATCATTTATCTCTATTTGTCCTGTCCAGAGGGTGGCCCGCCCGACTCAGCATTTCTGCACTCCCTCCTCTGAGCAGACTTGGCCTCCCGTGGAGCGATTCCACCCAGAGTCAAGATAACATTCTGGGCAGAGGTCCACCACTGTCCTGGCTAATAGGACATTTAAGGAGCCCGTTTCTACAACCGCAACTTGAGGCGGGACTACGGCTGCTATAACGCAGTTGCCGTTGCGGTCCAAATCGGAAAACAGCCATCGGCGACAGGGTTCCACCCCTTTCACTGAACGCTTTTGTTCCCATGGCGACGCGTCTATGCAGCAGACGTTGTAGATGCTACGTGGAAAGGGAGCTTCTGGCGTTGTAGAGGCGGCTGCAACGGCGGCAGGTTTATCTATTGAGCGCTATCATTTCCGGTTACCGTTGTCATCTGCCGTAGCTGTCCAAAGCTTAAATAGCCTAATGGTCCTGAACCAAGACAGTGCCAGCTGCTGGAAGGAAACCAAGCTTCTCACATGTGGACGAGGACGAGGTACACAATAGAAGAATACAAAATACAGAAGCATTCATTTGGTAGTTCACATTAGGGTTGCATTTGCTTGGGATAGCCCCCTGACCCTAAAACATATTTCCCCACTATTAGGGGTCTTATCTGATCATGTGATGACTAGGGTTGGGATCCAGAACTGGAGGAACCGGAGGAATCGGTGGAATCGGATACAACATTTGGAACCGATTGTGGACCGCATGTGGACTTCACGTCTGCTATACAATTACAATACCACCATAACTCTCAGAGTGTACAAATGGAATTTGGTATCATATTTGTACGCCATTAGAGTTACAGACCTGTTAGGGTCCATTTGGAACCCACTATAGGAATCATAGAAGGTTCCCAAACCTAGTGATGAGCCACCAGCCAGCACCCAGTGTTTTAAAAGCTTTGCCCATCCCAAGCTAATGCTGACTATAGTGTGTGTGTGTGTGTGTGTGTGTGTGTGTGTGTGTGTGTGTGTGTGTGTGTGTGTGTGTGTGTGTGTGTGTGTGTGTGTGTGTGTGTGTGTGTGTGTGTGCACGTGTGCGCAATGCATGTGTGAAATGAGGTGGTAGGCAGAATCTATGGGCACAAGGGTGTGTGAAGCTATCAAAAGCCCATTTAACTGCCAGCTAAGTCGAGCTCAAACGTGTTAGCTGTCACACTGTGGAAGAGGTGCTATTGCTCTCTTCCTGGCTGCGTTCTAGAAACCCTTTTCATCACAGACAGCGTCAATGTTGTTGTTGGAATGTTTGATGATATCGGCCGTTTTTATCCCCATTCCACTGAGTTCCCGAGATAAACGGATGAAAAGGACACTTTCAAAAGAAACTTTCAGCGTTTTTATCACACACGCACACACACACACACACACACACACACACACACACACACACACACACACACACACACACACACACACACACACACACACACACACACACACACACACACACACACACACACACACACACACACACACACACACACACACGCGCGCACAGGCATGGTTGCACACCCAGGGTGTGTCACTGATTTGAACAGTAGTTCCGAAAAGCACAACTGGACCTGTCAAAAACACTGTCACCCCAACTTGCGATTCACCAAACTATGAATAATTTCTGCATAAATTAAACTCACAGGATAATGAGAAAGGCCACACTTCTGTGGGGAGACAAAATGGAACACAACAGTGGCTAATTAATTCTCTTGCAGATTGGGAATGCTACAATCAGCTAACATCACGAGGTGTGAAAACACTGTGAGGCGGTGGACCTGACTGGACGGCCAACAAGCTTTCCAGCCAGGCACCAACTGGTGTATGATCAGCAGTGAGTGAGGGAGAGGGGAAGCGTGCGTGCACAAGGAGAGATGAGTAAGTAAAGACACATCTCTCTTTGCTGGGGGGGGGTTCCATCTCTCCATTCCTTCCAAAGCTTAGATGTGCCATCTATCTCTGGCATGCCATGATGTCCACGGAGTGTGTGTCTGCTCATGAGCCAGGGCCATCACGTAACGCCAGTGCAGCTTGGCCATCATCACACAGCCTCCTTATATCAGTTCTGCTAGCTGGCTGCCGTAAGCGCTGTCGTCACAGTAGCCCCATGATCAGTGGTGGAAAAAGTACTCAAATGTTTTACTTAATTAAAAGTATCGATACTGCAATGTAGAAATACAAAAGTATTGTTATCAAAATGTACTTACAGTACCGAAAGTAGTAAGTACTCCTTATGCAGAATGTTTTCAAAATGTATTAAAATCTTGAGAATGGCCAATGTGGGATTTACACACTGATGGCGGAGGCAACCATGCAAAGCACCGACCTGCTCATCAGGAGCAGTTAAGGGTTAAGTGTCTTGTTCAAGGACACTTCAACACTAACCACTGGAGGGGGGGAGAAAAGCAACTTGCTCAACACATACAGAACAACTGAATCAACAAATCACTGCTCGTAATTAATCAGGGAATTAAAAGCAGAGCTGTCCGGGTTTGAAACGTGACCGACATGTACCCGGCCCTCTCTGTGGAACCAACCACAGTACAGTGGATGAAGGAGAGGGAGAGGAGAGGGGTACTGGATGTTGTGATGTTGTACACTACAGTATATTAATGGCAGAATCAGCTTAGTTTGGGTTTGTTTATATGCTAAAAGAGCGACTTTGAGAGCCGTTTCATCGTACAATGTAGTTCAATGAGGAGGCTATTTTTCTGGATTATTAATTTCCAATCAGGGGAGCAACGGAGCAAGGCATGTCGCCGATTGGGGCATGTTAAGGTAACTACACACAACATAGCCCAAACCTCAACCAAGATGTCCTTGAGCTTTAATTTATTATAAACTCCTCCTCAGTCCATACCATTCCCTCCTTCCATCCCTCGCTTACTTACAGTACCCCCCCAAGCCCTTTGTTTGATAATGAGGTGTGGGATTGACAGCTGGATTACCGTACACCATTACATTGTAATCCTTTCATTTCTGCATATTAATTGCAGTCCAAGCAGGGCCAAGCAACTTCTACATACTGTACATATGCGGGTGCGTGCTGTGCATCCGTGCATGTGTATTCAGTCGGGCCCAAAGGAACATGTTTATTTTGCAATATGTCAGACTTAAAGCTGAGCAGCCTTCTGCCAATCAACATCACCCTAAAGAAACCACCAACAACCATAAGCACTTTGTCCTTCCGTCTCTCCACCTGCCTGGTCTGTCTGTCTGTCTGTCTGTCTGTCTGTCTGTCTGTCTGTCTGTCAGCCGCCCCTTCTGTCTGTAATCCGATCTGTAGCATCGAGAATCCATTCCACCCTGCATGCAGATGTTTGTCCATTCATTCATTGATCAATCCACCTCAGATTTATGTTGATTAGAGACTAATAGAGCATAATAGAGAATCGTTAAAACAGAAAGAAATAGATGACAATCAACGGCTGACTTCATGTCATTTACTGTACGTACAACTGAAAAAAGTGGACCTAATATGCTCCCCTGGGGGACCCTACATGATTGTGATAGTGGCGAGGACAAGGTGCCATTTACAAGTGGCCCTCTCGCTCTCTCTCTCTCTCTCTCTCTCTCTCTCTCTCTCTCTCTCTCTCTCTCTCTCTCTCTCTCTCTCTCTCTCTCTCTCTCTCTCGCTCTCTCGCTCTCTCTCTCTCTCTCTCTCTCTCCCCCTCCTCCGTTCACTCTCTATCTCTCTCTCACAGGAGCATGTCTCCCCAGCGGCTGATGGATTCACTGTGGTTTTGATCATTCTCAGTGCTCTGTGTTCTCCCAGGCAGAGGAAAGTGGTGGGGGGCTTTTATTACTCTGCCTCCTGTGCCTCTCCTCTCTGATGTGCAGGAGAAAATGAGGGAGAAAGAAAAGGGCAACATAGGCAGAGAGAAGAAGAAGAAAGATATTCTCTGACTGAGTAGATTTTAAAAAGCATGCCGGTGTCAGGGCTTGAGAGAAACAAAATAAAGGCTTGCTCACTGGCCTATATTTAGATACAGGGTTGACCTCCACCATTAAACTGCAGACACTGAAATGGTGCAGAGTCACACAGCCACATCCTGCAGTCAGCGACTGGCTCACGGTGCACACAGCGCCATACAGGGGTGTCGCACCAAATTCTGGGCCCTAGGTACTTTAACTATTGAAAAATCGTGAAATTTGTGCAGGTCTTTTTTTTTGTGAAAAACCTATGTTTCTATGTCACTGGTGCTCAAACGTTTTCATGTGAAGGACCCCCAAAATGATATGTATTTGGCCATGGGACCCCATCTCAAAATATTTAGTTCCAGGGACCCCCCAGAAGCAAACTTTGAGTCACAAAGCTTGGCTTAAAAATACATATATTCAAAGATTTGCACACATTTTCATGACTTCAAAACTAGCAGATCTACAAGCTCGCAGCGCGGCACTCGGTACCGCGCTGTGAGCTTGTATATCTGTATATCTTTTTCAATAGCTAAAGTATAACATATCTCCATTTACATCCCCATACAGTCTGCACTGTGGCCACGGGCATTTTTATTCTAACCCACATGAGGTAACAGGTAAATGCTTGTGTCCAACAAAACTGTTGTGCATCACGATGCATGGAGCATACTGAATGCATGATCCATATTATATTGGTTTACTGATTGGTCAGTACATTAATACTGCCACGTTCTGTTTGGCTCATCGGCAGACATCATCGATGCGTTTCTTACACTGATAAACGCATCTCATCACAGACATATTAACTGCATTTATCATTTCCTCCCAGTCCCAGGCTCATTTTACGATCTTCTCCTCTTGGAGGCTTGACCACTCTGCAACTCCGGCTCAGGGACATTAGTTTGCCATTAGGAGAAATGACATTTCCTATTGGAACCACAGCGTCATGTCAGAAGAGCTGGGAGGATGTTCTTCCATGACATTACCAGAACACTGTTAACACACAGTGCAGCACACTGCAGTTAAAGCTAAGGGAAAGCATTTGGTCATGACTGAATCCACCTGCAATACTGAGAATATATTCAGCCTAATCCAACCCGCCTCGCCACTGTCGTGGTTCCACTCTCCCTATCACCGGCAATATCGACTGCCATTATTCACAATATTATTGTGTGTTGATGTGTGGCATTTCAACAGCAGATTTCCTTTCTGCCTTTAGGCTTGACAATAGATTTAAAAAGTCCCTGTCATTCATAATGAATATCTTCCTCAGTCACGTTTCTTTTGTTTGTCTGTTTCGACAACACAAACCAACAGAGATGAGAAGGCATCAACGCTGAAAAATATGAGAAAGGCAAAAAAAAACACTGAACCATCTTCTTCCATTTCACGGTAAGAAGATACGATAATCAATGTAAATAATGGCAAATAAGTGCATCTACACACACACACACACACGCACACACGTACAGTATGTGCGGAAGATTTAACAAAGTAATACTATTTCGGTCATCAATCATATAATCACATCTCCGCTGTGAGTCACAATGAACAACACAGTGAACACGCGAAATGTTGCAATCCAATTATAATCAAAAGCCATCTTCTATGTTTACATGAATCATCAGAAATCATCATCACACGTTCATGGGGCTGTCAAAGCCCATTGGTTGGCCCATGATTAAGTTTTGGCCTGATGAATAGTGCACAGCAAGATACAGAGGGACTCATTATAGTCTTTTGTTTAAACATTACTGGCTCCCCCTCCCTATCCCAAGTGTCGCTGCTCTGCTTCCTTGCTCAAAGGCACTGCATTCCGCTGTGTTACAAATTCACAGGAGTTCAGGACACAATCAGTGATGAGGAGAAGAGCGGTGTCCTCTGAGAGCCTCCATCCTCTGTTTCATCCTCTCTTAACAAAGACAGGGGAGCTCCCTGCAAGGCATGAGGCCTTAATGCTCTTGGATTTTTGTCCTGCCCACATTCTCAGAGAGATCATACACTTGGTGCTGGATGATTACAAAAGTGTGAGAAACTGAGAAGTCTCTTTAACTAACAGTAAGGATCTGCTATTACTTTGGGAGAGCCTGGGTCGAGATAATGGGTCCCTGGAACTAAATATTTTGAGACCGGTGTCAGCGGCCAAATACTGTTCGTGTAATTTTGGGGATCCTTGACATGAAAAGGTTTGAGAACCAGTGCTCTAGAGCAGCGATTGAGAATTGCTGCTCTAGAGAGGACTCTTTAGAACATATTGCTTTCATCATGTTACTGCCAAATGAGACCAGAATTTTTAAAAAAGAAGGAAAACAGGGGGAGGGAATAAAATACTTCAATGGAGCTCATGCATTTTAACTGGTTAGATCCATGACATGATTTAGGAGGAGATAGCGTACGGATGAACGATGACGGAATCTGTAACTACAATCTGTAACTCCCTTCATGTGCTGAACAAAATAACCCCCCAAAAGTTAAAGTCTCAGGAACCACAATGGCTGAATCGTCACTTTGATGGTCAATTCACCATGGTTTAATTTCTATCATAATCAATTAGTGTTGTAATTAAAATGCTGCCACAGCCAGAGACTGGGGTGGTTTAGTGTGTGTGTGTGTGTGTGTGTGTGTGTGTGTGTGTGTGTGTGTGTGTGTGTGTGTGTGTGTGTGTGTGTGTGTGTGTGTGTGTGTGTGTCCAGTCCAAGACTATATATGGGCGAGCTGCAAAGTGGAATCAGGATCACTCTTGTTTTAATGTAATAACAGGCTTGTGTCTGAGGTCTGAAGCAACATACCTCTCTCCTCCTCTCCCATCTAAGAAATCTCTCTCTCTCTCTCTCTCTCTCTCTCTCTGAAGGACATGGCCAGTGGGACTGGAAAGGGTAAACAGCCAGGCAGGCTATGGTCGCACTTGCCAAGCATGCGGCCGATATGCATCTCTCTGGGCCTGTTCCCCCAGGGATGATGTGGAGCCTGAGGGACAAACTACCTTTCAACAAGTGTGTTTTGGGGGGAGAAAAACAATCCATATCAATCCGTATCCATGCCGAGGAGAAAGCATGATCACAAGAGAGAATAACAGACCCTGATGACCACAAAGTTCTTGTGAAGGGGCAAGGCAGTAGGAAGGAAATCGTACAGCAACAGGTCAGATCAGTTCTGTGTGTATGTTGACACACAGGCAGGTATCTAGCGCTCATGGCGTGAGTAATCAATACAAACAACATTCATTTTGGGGGTGAGCTACTCCTTTAAGGCAGTTAGCACAGAGAGCTTCTACAGGAGCTGAAGCGAAGGAAGGAGTTGTCGATGTGGGGGGGACACCTCAACCTTCTGCACAACTGACCCCAGATGAGGCCAACAAAGACAGGCCAGGAAGTAAACAGTTAACTACGTTAAGAGTTTGATCGCTCTTTGCTGGGGTTATAGGTCAAGCTAGATGAGTTTCTGGAGAGGCCATGTGTGCCTTGTCTGGAATGTCTGCTCACTTTAATGCCACAGTCTGAATGGGTTCTGGTAAGGACCAGGAAGCTCTAAGTACATTCCATGCTACCTTGATTGGTACAATCCATCAGGCACTAAGGACCTTATACCAGACCCCTGTCATTGTAATCCCTGTGACTGCTGCTTCCCAGGCTGAAGAGCTGCCCCTGTGAATATGCAGCCATGCATGTGTACAGAGAGAGAGAGAGAGAGAGAGAGAGAGAGAGAGAGAGAGAGAGAGAGAGAGAGAGAGAGAGAGAGAGAGAGACTGTCCCTGTTGTTATCTCTCAGACTTCATTGTCCATACTGGCCATCTGTGCATTCAACAGCCTGGGTCCTACCAGGGTGTTTAAACTGGTTCAGTGTCTTCAGGAGGACCATAACCTTGCTCCTGCAGGACCCCATAAGGCACATCTCACCAAGGCAGGAGGTCTCTAATGTCCCCAGCAGATGACAAGGACAAGGAGTTCACACACATCTCAAAGAAACTCAACCTGCAGGTAGTCTCTCACCTCCTTCTCCTTCTTGTTCCCTTCCTCCATCACTGGGACATCCACACGCATCAGCAAAATTGTAGATGCATACATAAGAACTGAGGTTACACTTTCAGTACATTAAATACAGGTGTAGTACAGTACATAAACAGTGTAACAGCTCCCTGAGATCAGAATTAGAGTTCTCAAATTCTGCCCGGACCCGACTGTACTTGACCCGACATTTTCGGGCCGGGTAGGGCCTAAAATGTATGCTAATTAGTCGGGCTGGGCCGGGCCTCTGTCCGGCCCAGTTAGGGCCCAGTAGGCCGGAACTTAAGTTTCAGGCCCATTGAGTATATAAACCATCGCAGCAGTATAGTGTCATTGTGGCTTCAGGTGTTGTCCAACAAATGTCAGCTCTACGTGTTACTCCAATTAATAATTGCGTAAAACTGATATATCTGAGCCCCTTTCTGTTTCTGTGCCTGTTAATGTGCCTCGCTAAAATGGTGTAATGGTTCTAACAGATGGTGGGGAGAGATGAATATGCTGCATTGCAAGGGGGAGATTATAGATGACTGAGACATTGAGAGTTTCAAACACGAAACACCACAGAATGATTCAGAAAAACACTAAGTGCCAATGGCAAAGAGATTATAAGAAAGTAAGATATTGTACCGGGATACAAAAGACGAGGGTGATTCATTCACAACAAAGAGTAACAACTGTTTTAAGAACATCTAATTTCTAAGACATTAGACTGCTATCCAAGACGATGCTGTGACCAATGGCTAATGTCTATTGCACAAGGTTAACAGCAAATGAAAACAGTCTCATTCTGTTTGTTATGTGTTGCAGTTACAGTATGATGTTAGCTACATTATGGTGCTGCACAGTAGTTATGATGATGTTGTGCTTACAGTATGTGGTGTTGCAGTCTCCTGAGCACAAGAAGTAGTTGACAAACATGAGCAGAACACACCACAATCATGCATTACAAAAGTTCTGCTCCACACACACACACACACACACACACACACACACACACACACACACACACACACACACACACACACACACACACACACACACACACACACACACACACACACACACACACACACACACACACACACACACACGCACACCAGCGCACGCACACAGAGGGTTGCCCCAAACCTCAAACAAAACGTCCAAGGTCAGTGGAGTGGGCTCAGTGAGGCGAGGCGGCCCTCTCTGTCTCTCATTACCAGTAATAGAATCAGCGTTGGGATGCAGGGACACATAGGATGAGGTTACATCGACTGGCACTGTTTATCTGTGGGAATCTGGCCGGAGCCCAGCTCAACAGATAGCGGCTGTATTCTCATGGCTGTAGAATACAAAACACTCCCAACACAGTGACACACTTCACCGCCATGCCAGATATCAAACCTTCCACTCCATGCAACAGCAATGGATGTTGTCCCACCAGGTTGAAACAGAATTTGGATCAAACTGGCTGTATTTCTGAAGTACACACACATGAACACGCGCATGCAGTCACGCACACAGTCACACACACAGACACACAGTGAAGAATGGAATGGATTAAGGGCAGGTGAGATGTCTTTCCACCTGTCAATTCCCCCACAAAAAATAGACAATCTACAAGATCTGTGCTGTTCTGTATTGTGAGCTTGTAGATCTACTAGTTCTGGAGCACGACTATGTGTAATGGTGCTCTGTGCGTGTGACTGGTGAAGAAACATTCACATCTGCAATGTAAGCCAGACTTGACATCAGTGATCCTGATGATGACATAAGTGATCTTGTACATCAGAATGAAGTTCTGACACACACACACACACACACACACACACACACACACACACACACACACACACACACACACACACACACACACACACACACACACACACACACACACACACACACACACACACACACACACACACAAAGGGCTGGGCAGCGATATTACTTCAAATCAATACCACGATTACTTCAGACGTTTGTCTCGATTGATGGATGAGACACCTGAAACCCCTGAAACCTCTGCAGTCTGTAGTCAAGGTCTGGAGTCTCTCCAGTTGACATAAGGTCTCTGAAACATGATAGGTGACTTCAAATCTATTACTAAAACCTGTTTCCTGTGGACACAACTTAAATTCCTCAATGTTCAAACCGCATCCGACCAATCGATCGACCCTCTCTGCTACACCTTTAGGGAAAACATGTGGTGATGCAACGAGTTTGTGAGCTTGTAGATCCGCTATTTTCGACACGAATACAGGTGTGCCGTGAGATTTTGACTTGCCCATTGGTGATTGGCCCAAACAAAGCTTGCAAACCACTGCTTGTATAATGCTACCGTCTCCAAAGGTAATGGACACAGTCAGTAGTATTGACTGTGTTGTGAAAGCTAGTGATTATAGCCATTTAGTAGATGTACAGGGAAAGATCTGGGAGGTGAGGAGTGACGGGGAGAGAGCTCGCTCCTCGCCTCCCTGTTGGACCCAGGCATCCTCCCCTTCATGGTCAAGGTCCTAGTTCTGTCCTTCCCATTACTCCCCCTGTGGCTGACATGTATAGATGCGTGCGTGTGTGCGCGCGGCCGTGCGCACACGCGTGCAACTATCATTACTCCTGCCCCCGCCTGACGGTTCTGGGTTAAACAATGTTATTATTAAAGCCTTTCCAATGCAGCTTCCTGCCTCCCTGCGGTGACACCATTAGCAACTATAAATCAACCACCCGAGTCCGAATGAATGAATGAATGGCCACTGCAGCTGCATACCCAAGACACATGCATCAAGGCCACTCTGCAGCTGTGAGTGTGTGACCCAGTGGATGAGCCCTGTGACATCATCGCAACATCCTTTAAAATAACACAGTATGTAATAAATGTCCATTCATTTAGTCAAAGCTAAGCTGACCAAATTAAGGCTGCCGCTTATGTAATCGGCACTGTAAATTATTTTCATATTTTTTTATTTGTTTTATTTTAGTATAATTATGTTCTATTCTCTCTGTCACTGTAATTACTATCTGTAATTGTATTCAATTGTCCTTTCATAATGTGTTTATTTTGTAGTCAATTAAAAGTGCTAAATGTTTTGTGTAAAGCACTTTGTATTGCTTAGTTAAAGAGTGCTATAATATGCAAATTAACATGCCTTGCCTAAATAATAATTATTTAAAGAAATGACAAGAAATTATAACAAAACTCTCATTGGAAAGGCCTCATCATCTGTAAGCATACATACTGGCTGTCAGTAACATAATTCAATCACATTCAATCCATGGTATTTGACACAGGCCAGCACTAATTAAAAGTTATTCCATGTGAACAAAAACCAACAGTCAATTTCCTCTCCCGTAGACCAGCACAGCTAGTGAACAATCTGTGAGAATAGTGGCTCCTGTGTAGCAGTGACAGCTCAGTCCAAGATAGTTTGTGATTGTTTTGACACCCCCTGCTGGACTGAAGCCTTCACTACCACACAGAGCCAGTGGTCAGAATGTACCCAGTTAATTAAACACCAAAACCCATTTGATCGCTTCCAAACGCATATACTTTATTCCCAGCCAAACTAATGTGTACATACTGTTCGTATGCACAAAGCAAATGCAGCAACAACATATAAAAGCACCAAAAATATAGCCTCCTGTTCCTAGTCTGAAAAAATTATTAATTTGAATCTGTACTATAAAAGACTCTCTCTCTCTCTCTGTGTGTGTGTGTGTGTGTGTGTGTGTGTGTGTGTGTGTGTGTGTGTGTGTGTGTGTGTGTGTGTGTGTGTGTGTGTGTGTGTGTGTGAGAAGACAAATGCGTCCCCACCAGGTCTCTAACTGCCAAGCAGACTGAGAAATATATACTACAGCTGCTGAAGACACCATAAACCCACAAAAGAGTTGTTGTGCGCCCACAGCAAAACAATACAGCTTAGAGGCTATGATGCTAAACCATTGGGATCAATAGAGAATTGTAATTAGCCTACAGTGGCAGGAGCAGTGCCAGATTAGACACAGGATGTCGATTCCATTTCCTGCACTATTGGCCCCTCAAACTAAGTTGGTTTCACAGTGTAATTGCAATGACGGCTGAACGAATGACTGAGAACATGTGGTGTTCAGGTTATGATACAGGAAATGATAATAAGGAGGAGGAAGGCAAAGTTATGTGATATTTTACATGTTACAATTACAAACTGAAGGCTAGGTCAGACAAAAAAAGACAATGGTCATTTACCACTTTTGCATTAGAATGTTCACGAGGCTAAGCATTTTTGATTGAACATATCCACTTGCAAGTTTGCCGCTCATAATGTTTCCACAAAGCAATTATATCATTTGTCTGAAAGTGTCAATTGCTCCATCCTTAATAAATTATAGCAATACTGAAGTCCAAACACCATAAGAGTGTCCTGGGAAAAAAAGTAATCTCTACATTTCCAAAATGCAGATGCCTACAACAACGCATGCATCCTTGAGCAGCTGTCTCTGTTATAATAATGTAATCCTTTTTTCCTTCTCATTTTCCAGATGCACTCTTAAGAGAAGTGTGCATCCCCCCCACCCCACACACATACACTCACAAAGAGCATCAGCTGCTGTAATGACATACAAAATAACTCATTCATCTCACAGCGGAGGCCGGGGTTCTGCACTCTGAAAAGTGAGTTGACCTTACAAGGCACAGTGTGAACAGAAATCATACCATTATAACGATTTCTTTTCATTGCCATTAACATAGGCCGCTCACATACGCTACGGACGCACTCGCGTCTCGCGCCTAATTTCAATCTCGCTGGTGATAGTGGAGGAGGGCTGATGCCCTTGTTAAAGACCTTACCTTTGAGGATGC